>NC_142119.1:10978833-11279166 GCF_056152115.1 Neolamprologus brichardi
ATACAACAGGACTTTGTGCCTTTTTGTCTCTTTCCACCTGGACTTTAATATGATGCTTTTGAATCCTTGTTTTGAACTTGTTACAATGTAATGTTGAAATTCTTGCAAGGTCACTAAAACAACACTAAAACACTAAAAACAAAAGCTGACCAGTTATTTGGAAATATACTGTGGTGTAGTATTATATAATCAAATAAAGTTATTCATGTCCAGGTATTAACAAATTAATACCCATTATCCATTGCCTGCTCACATAAAAGTTTGGTTATTGAAAGTAAAGTAAGTAAGTAAATCTTGCTTCCATTATCTCACTTTTACTTCTCTACAAACGTCTTAAAGTACGTTTAAAAAGAATAAAGACTATCTATATAAAAAATGATACTGTTCTCTTAAAAGGAGTTTTGGACTCTCATCATGTCTTATTGTGGTTGGATTTGATCTCTTTGCCATTTAATCTCTTCATATAATTTTTGTGTAGTTTAGGTTGAGTTTGTCAGAGTCTTTAACTTTTGGTCATTTCTGGCATGTCTTATTGCTTGATTAACCTTCTAATGAGAAACATTAAAGATGGATTTTACCCAGAGCCGCCCTGACACTTTGGGCCCAAGACTCTTACGTAGCAGGCCTGTTCCTCCGTGACAAATGCAAACTCAGACACGCTCACAATGTTTGATTGAGAGCTGAAGAGTGCTTTTAGACTCGAGGCTCACAGACAAGCATGATTTGGCATCTGCTGTGCTGTTATTAAACTCCATGGTGATAACACTCAGGCTAAATGTCGATGTGCTATCAGGCTCCTCATTACAAAATTACATTTTGTAGGTGAGTAGAGGCTGTCTGCTGTGGATATGTGGCTTTGTATGTTTTTAAAAAGCAGGTGATTAGGCACAGATGTATTTTTCATCATTACTGTGGAGCGGTTAGGCAGCTGACAGACTGAAGGTGTCAGAGAAAAAGAAACACTGAAAAAGCTGGATTCAAAGAGAAAGGAAATATCATTAGTAACCTTAAATTGCTGTCTGCTTCATATCCAGCCGATCAAACGTTATTTGTCGAGGTGACGGTGATACAAGTCCCTGGATTAATTTTGTTCTTCAGATAAGTCCCTCAAGCATCCATCACACAGAATCACAGAAATCAAAAGCTAGTTGTTGTTTTTTGTGTTTTTTGGCCTCTTTCACTTGTCCCTGATGGCAAACTCAACACTGAGCACATGAAACAAATCGGACAGGAAATAAGTTATCAGAGGTGGAAAAGAAGATGAAAGACGGTCAAGTGGGAGAAAACAGAGGGGAGGGAGACACAAAGGAGATGAAGAAGAAGAGAGAGATGATGGAGAATGCTTCAGTCTGGAAGTATAAATCAAGACATTTAGGAGAATCAGTGCAGCCTGAAATCTGATTGGAAAATGCTTCAAACAGCTGGTTTGTGCTTAGAACTCTGAAAGCAAAAAAAAAAAAAAGATGACTATAAGTGCTTTTTATTGTACTGCATTCATCTGATAAAAGCAGTGATTTCTTTTAGTTCTCTGTACCTGCTTTAACTGCAAGGTGTGGAGGTGGAATGAGCTGTTAGATTAAGAAACAGGGGACTATTTTTCCTGCCAAGAAACAACTTTGCTTAGATGTGCATTAGGATTTATATGGGCCAACATAACTGATAAAAATATTTTAAAAGAAATTTGTCACTGGGGATTAGGAAACTGAGGTCTGTAGGAATAGAAAGACACAAAGAAGCTTACAGGAAACTTGCTTGGGGCACTTTCTTAAGTGTTGTTATATTGTATAATATCTGTTTGGTGCAAATACACACAAAAAAGTAAAATTAGGTTAACAACATCATCAATTTACCAACGAAGAAGAGGGATTTAGGAAGCAGCGTGAACAGACTGCAAATACAGAAAGGACAACATAAAATAAAAAAATCTGTTTTTTCATTGCTTGAATTATTCCCATTAATAGCTGCTTACATAATATGAACATCATTATATGAATTAACAGATGCAGCCGCTTAAAATGGCTCATCCCTGACAGGACAATGATGTAGTTCTGACCGATTACCGGCTGATAGATGAGCATAATATCAATTTAAAAATTATAAAATAAATTCATGGTCATAGCGGAAAATATTGCACTTGCTTATTCAAGTAGTCTGCTACTTAGTATATCACTCTTTTTTATTAATCATGGGGTAACTGTGAGAGCATGTACTCTCCTCCCAGAAACAAAAAAAAAACACCCCTAAATAACAGGAAGGAAAACCTTAAATTTATGGAAGTCACATAGTAGTAGACTGCATTTATTGTAAACAACAATTTATTGCCAACAATAGGCTCAATAAAAAATGAAGTTCTACCAGTCTCAGAAATAAACTCCACATCTGGTTTGGGATCTATGAGGAGGCTTGTGTGCAAGAATATTATTTTTCTGTATTTAATTTACTTTTAAATTGTATCTATTTATTAGAGTCGATTTGAACGGATGAATGAGGAACTGTTTACTGGAAATAGTTTTGGTGATTTGCAGAGTAAAATGGTAAATGGCCTGTATTTGTATAGCGCTTTTCTAGTCCCTAAGGACCCCAAAGCGCTTTACACAACCAGTCACCCATTCACACACTGGTGATGGCAAGCTACATTGTAGCCACAGCCACCGTGGGGCGCACTGACAGAGGCGAGTAAATGTTTGAATGGTCAAACTAACTGTAAAGTTTTATCCATTTGATTTAAATTTTCAAAACTTAATTTTAAGGGTTTTTTAAAAAATATTTTAATGGGTGTAGAGGTTCACAATGAAAGCTATTGCAGAATGTGAAATTCATTTCAGTTTTATTTATATAGCATCAAATCAAAACAGTGGCCTCAATGCTTTATGTTATTAGGCAAAGACCGTACAATAATACAGAGAAAATCATCTATAGCTTACAATCCAAGTCAAAGGTTTTTTGAAGAATGCGGCATTTCTTGGTTACACTCTGCAGTTGAGTGAAAGGGGTGTGTTTATAGTAGCAGATACGCCCCAAGGAATGAAGGGGGGAATCCCTGTTGGCTGACTGTTGGCTGACCTCTGGTTAAAGCCGGTAACTTTGCAGTATCTATTGTTGATGAGACGTCAAAAGGACCACAGATGAAACTACAGGAATACTACAATCAGAACGGAAAGAGCTGAAGAAATGTAGCAGATTTACAACCATTTAATAACTTGTATGCATTTTATCTCTATTATTTGATACCAGATGTTCCACAAACTTGTGTTGTAGTAATATATTTTGAATTATGACAGCATATTTATCTTCACTCAATGCTTGGGTAAATTTACAAGGATAAGCTCTAACTCCAGTCAACATGCAGCTTTTTTTGAAACACCTGCTTGTTCATCTAAGTAGGGAATCATAAGATAAGATAAGACTTTATATATCCTATGATGGAGAAACTTTTGCATTGAAACATAAAATAAGTGCAGTGCATACAATCCTGCAGATGCAGGTCAGGAGCTGCAGTTTATGTTCATATCGTGAGAATGTAGAGAATGTGATCTCAGTGAACTCGGTGAATTTTCTACTGTTTTTGTGTGTTTACAAAGCAGTCCATAGAGCTGCAGTTCTACAGATGGAAAAAACTTTTGTTAGTTTTCTGTCTGGAGCTGAAAGAAAGGCTACTGTAGCACACATTCAGCCTCGAGGCAAATGGACTACTAAGGAAGATATTGGGTTTCTCTTCTCTTGTGAAAATGATCAACCTTCAGAGAGCTGAATTCAAACACACTCACACAACCTTTTTACTGCTGGTTTGTTTGATCTGTGAGTCTTGATTTGTTTGCCACAGAGGTTTGCAGATGTGTCGTCCGTTTGAGCTGTTTGTGTCTGTTTTTGGCTAAAGTGCTGCTATGAGATGATTCAAATGGAGAAAATCCAGTGCTCTGCTCTATCAGAGCCACTGAGGATATAGTGATGAATATGAAATCAGTGATTCATCACTGGTGATAGTCAAATCCATGAGTAGTATCAGTAGTCATTACCACATTATTACAAGAGTACTCATGGGCCAGACCTCACCCATCTTTATACTTGGCCTTGATTTTGGTCTGAAATACACAGTTAAAATAAATTTTGATCACACTATCCACAATAGAGTCAAAAGTACTTTAATGTGTAGTTTTGCTATAGGCATCTCATGAACATACACTCACGCACACTCAAAAGCACACGACATTTCTTTCCTTTGTTATTTTGGACTTCTTAAGAAATTTTCTTCAGTTTGAGAAATTTCAAGAAAGTTGTGATTCTGAAGTTAACCCAGAACCAACCAGTTCAATAAATGCTGTTTCTGGGCCAAAGAAGAAGACCAGGTTCTCAATCATAGAAAAGAGGAGTAGAGGAAATAGATTGTAAACCTACACGAATATATATATTATCTTGAGACTGAAAAATAATGCAACCACAACCACATGAGGGTTTTTTTCTTTCTGCCAGCCGTGTTGTAGCCAGCAGACTCTGTTAGTTCACATCACAGCAGCAGCTCTAGATGGGTTAGAGTCTTATTTCCTGCTGTAAATATGTTGACATTCAGTACTGGAAGACACCAGGATGACAAGTGGCTACAAAATTGGCAAACATGTCGTGGTGACAAAGACTCTGGTCTTTGCTGTTGGCTTTAATTAGTCAATTTTTCACAAAGAGTTGGCAGCATCCAAGTCATGTTATTCTTCTGTTAAATCCATTTTAATTCTGACCTTTGAATGGGCCTGTTTTCCATCTTCATGCATGGGACTGTGCCATTCATGTCTCCAGATGTTAATGTTTATTTTGGATCTTTCTGCAGCGCCCTGGATCATAATCTCTTTTTGATGAAATTCATTTTACTGGTACAGCAAGCTGCAATATGACAAAGACAACGGTAAACTGCACTTAAAGGAAAAGGGTATGGAGGAAGTATACTGAGGCTTTTCCCTTTCAAACTGAGAATGAGATAAATGTCACTTATTTGAGCTTAGTGTAAGTCTAAGTTCTTGGGTAATGTTTTCATGAATGTTACAAAAACAAAATGTCCAGTCGAAAATTTGAAAATTATATTGTTTTCTTTTTAACAGATGAAAGGTTTTCAGGTTCTCCACAGTTCAGTGATTGCTTTGTCCCAGTTCTTTTGCAGCAGGTTTTGAAATTTGACAAGATTAACATGAGTAACGGTCACTGATTAAACAAAGATGCATATGTCCTGTTTTGGTGAAATTATGCAAACTGTAGGCTCAGTTTTTTGTTCTTAGATAAAAAGAGAAGGACCTGGTGTGGTCTTCTGCTGTTGTGCATTGAGAGATGCTCTTCCAAACACCAACGAGTGGTTATTTGAATTACTTTTGCCTTCCTGTCAGCCCAAATTCTCCTCTGAGCTCTGGTAACAATAGGGCATTTGTGCCAAGACAACTGCCTCTCACAGGATATTTTCTTTATTAGGCCAGTCTGTGTAAACCCTACGGATGATTGTGCAGGAAAATTTCGGTAGCTCAACAGTTTCTGAAACAATTTATGACATTCTTAAGTAACTCTGAATTCCAGAATCAGAATCACCTAAATCCCCTCTGTTCCCCTATTCTGATGCTCTGCCTGATCTTAACCATCTATATGCAATTAGTTTCTGCCAAGTTGCTGAGCACTTGGACACTAGCAACTGTTTATAAGTGATGTAAATGTTTCGCATTTAACTGTATGTTGTTTACTTGAAATGCAGTCTCTTCCGCTCACTCTGAAGCTTTCTGCCTCGTGATCATTTATTCACATAATATCAGGTAAGAGCCCCAGCAGGAGGTGAAGCAGCAAAAACAAAAGAAGACTTCAGTACTGAGTGACGCAGATGTCTTCTCTCTGACTTCACTGAGCGGAAAAGTGAAAACGAGCCTCTCAGGAAATGGTCTGTAATAAATGTGGTTTGTGTCAAAATATGTTTCCACTCCAGTGAATCAATATTTGTGGTGTTCATGCTTAACAGGCAATGCTAGAAATTCACGAGTCTTTAAAGATGTTTGTCCCACACAAGCAGATGGAGTCTCACTTTTACGAATGTCTCACACATCAACTGCTGTTACAAGGAGATACATCTGGCCCGTTTCCAACATCCCTGTCTCATTTCTCATTTCTGTTTTGTCACCTAACACTTTCTTCTAAGCATTTCTCCTCTTTGATATATTCTCCACTTTCATTATAATAGCCATGTTACAGATTGTGACACCTAAATTGTTTGTTATTGCACAAACAATGTGCTGATTGTTATGCAGTAGCTCATCTGCATAAGGTAACCTGCTTATACATCATATCAATACTCTTTCTATCCAGTTTTCAGGTGCATTTTGAGTTCAAACCCTGATGCTGAGATTCTGAAAGTATTTTCATTTCAAATTCTAATAATCTTTCAGGCTTGGTTAAATACAGTGTTTTGACAAAGTACAATGAAATCAGACTGAGTGAATATATTATGATGCTCGTGAACCATGTAAGTGACACATAAAGGGAAGCTTCCCCTTCTCCCTGGCAAGCTTAGCAGCTGACCCACATAGCCCATATTGCTTGGGTAGCCATTCACAGACAGAAAATGCTGTAAGTTAGACAAACATAAATTAGAACACTAGGGACTGATTCCACTTCAAGATACTCTCTGGTATAAATAGATAACTATGCACTCATAAAATACAGCTTGAATAATTTTACCTTATATAAGGAATTTCCCAAGCAAAATAGATGTAGCGCTGTACAAATGTTTTAAACCACCCCTGATTTAGGCCATGACTGAGTGTCCCACTGTGTGTTTTTTGTAACCAGGTGATGCTTTTATTGGATTGGCAGCGCGTTTAGGATTATTGTCATGGTGAAAAATGAAGCCGATTCCAATCAGACACTTTGCAGACAGTATTGCATGGTGGATCTGGCAGTACTTCTCTGCACTTGTAATTCTATCAATTTTAACAAGATGTTCAACACCACTGGCTGAAAGTCAGTCCCAAATTATGACAGAGCTTCCAGGTGTTTTACAGATGGCTGTAGATGCTCAGTGTTGTACCTCTCTTCTCCCAGTGTTGGGAAGGTTACTTTTAAAATGTATTTCATTACAGAATACAGAATACACGCCCCAAAATGTATTCTGTAACGTATTCCGTTACGTTACTCAATGAGAGTAACGTATTCTGAATACTTTGGATTACTTAATATGTTATCGTGCTTTTTACAACTACCTGAATGTACTATTGCTGTGATTTATGACTGTTACTGAAGGTCCGCGGCTCCGAACTGTAGTAAAGGGACCTCTGGCGGGTTCCGTGTCGGACTCGTAGCCGAAAAATAGCTTTACTTTGTTGTCTGGGTCAACTTTGCTTGCAAGAGACAGAGAGAGGCATTGAACGGCTGCTCCAACGGAACTTATTGTTTCGGAAGAAAACACGAACAAAGCGTACAGTCGAGTCTTAATAGCTTACTTACAACTGGGCTCGTCAGGCACTCTTCTTGGCTGCAGTGGTTATTATTATATTTACATGCTTCCAGCTCCCGTTTCTGCTCAATGATAACTCTACTTCTCCACTCGCCTTTTTCTCCCTCCTCGCTCACGGACACATAACGGGTATGGCAGTCCATTCTCCCTGCAGCATTTTAGCTTAGCACAACAACAACAACAAAAAGGCCTCTCTCACCCAGGAAACACGCAGAGAGAGAGCGTCACCCTGTAAACATGGCAACCGTAACCCTGCCACCTGGAACGACAGAACGTAGCTGTCAAACAAAACCCAAACAGTCCTGACCCGCCACAATATGAAACAGGAAAATACCGCTGTGTAATCCATTTATTTCAACAAAGTAACTGTATTCTAAATACCACCTTTTTAATTTTTTAATTAATTTTTTTTAATTTTTACAATATTTTGTATTTTAAATACGCAACGGCGGTACATGTATTCCGTTACTCCCCAACACTGTCTCCGCCTCTCTCCTCTGTACATAATACTGATGCATTTATTATTAAGGTCTTTTACATCAAGCAGGAAAGATTATGTGGTGATTCAGTTTTAACATTTACTCTTCAAAAAAACTGTTCATGCCTATGGCTGCTCTCAGGATTAAGTCAGCACAGCGACCTCACCACATGCAGGGGTCCGCGTCAAAATAACACATCTAAAAAATCTAAAAATGTAAAAATTCAGGTCCTCATTTTTATAACAATGGCAAAATTTATCTACAAGTTCTTATGATGTTTTCAGAGAACACTTGAAGGATGTTTATAATTTTTAGTTTATCATCTGCCGCATTCTAAAATCCTTTTCAGGGTGCTTTTGAGGCCTGTGTGTGTGTGTGGTTTGTGAGTGCAGCGTAACGCATCTGTAAAGAAACGCATGAACATTTCAGTTATGTAACTCTAGAGATGTTCTCACTATCTCACACACTTGCACATCATTAGCATGCATTCATGCATGTCAGTCTGAGCATCTACACCCTCCTATCCTCCTCTGTGCAGGAATGTGTAAGTCCTGATGCTAGGTCCAATCAGATCAGACTATAACCTCAGCTCACTGCAGGAGCTTGAGCAGGTGTGAGTTAACATCAACCACAACACTCCGACAAGGAAGCCACCGGGCTCCGCTCTCCTCCTTTCTCAGACAAACTCAATCCCTAGGAGGCGGGGTAGTGTGCCACTGAGGCGTGTTCGGGGTGCTCCAATGTGCCTGAAGGCAGGACTGGCTGCCTGCCCCACTGACATCGCATTATTCAACTCATCGTGATGTTGACTCTGTGGAGCCTCCGCTTAGTTGGTAGGTTTTAGCCCTGAGGTTTTTGCATGCATAGTGTATTACACATAAAAGTTCTAAGCACTTACAGGAGGCTTTCAAATATACTGCAGGGAACAGTTTCTATTTATCAAATAATACTTAAATGCTGTGATCTCTTTCCTCACATTGTTAAATATGTTGGATTGCTGGCTGCACTTGTGTAATTAAACCGATTTGTTTAAACAATTTATAGAAATATTTTTAGTGCATTTCACATTTTGTCTTGCATACCGCCTGCTAGTCACGTGTCTGTGGCTTTTAGAACAAACTTAATGCAAAGGCCGTTCCTGTTCCTGTTTTTCTGTATAGCATGGCCTTTCCAGTATTTTGTGGCAACATTTTTCCACTGTAGCAGGCGTCATTCTAAACAAACTATATATTATTAGCGTAGCCATAATCTTTAGTCACATGTCGATTGTTTCCCTGCTTCTCGACATTTTCACATACTGACTGATTCATCAGCAGCAGCTTCATTTTAGTTAACAAACTGAAAAGTTCATTGAATATCAGGGAGTTGAGTTCTTAACTCAGTGTTAGTGCAGTTTAAAATGTTAATTAGAAAAATCATGTTGAAGAACGAGTCAGTGTAATGTCAATGCAATGTAGTAATGTTTTGAAAGAAAGACGAGAGTAAGGAAGGAAGAAAATAAAACGAAAACGTCAGGTAGGTCTACCTGACGTTTTCGTTTTCTTAAAAGGAACCAAGAACATTGAAACTGAGCGCTATTAAAGAGCATACTGCTGGTTTTATCCATTATATGCAGCGGTGCACTTTACCAGCACGTCACTACTCAGCAATTTAAAAAAATACCTTTAGCGTTTAGACTGATGTTGAACCTTCCAGTCAGCCAAAGGCTTATTTTTTCCCTTTTGTTTTACAGTTTACAGTGTGGAAGAATATTGAAGACCAAAATAAGAAAAAAAAAGAAATAACACCAACACATCTGGAAAGTTTTTAACAACTTTGAAAGTTTAAAGTGCAGTTGCAAAGACCATCAAACACTGTGATGAAACTCTCACATGAGGATGGCCCCAAGAAAGAGCAAGAGTTCCCTCTGCTGCAGGGGATTAATGCTTCCCAGAGTCCCAGGAGCAGATTATATTAACTATTTAGAGACATTAACCTGTTAACATCCACCTTCTATGGACTTTCCAGGGATGTGTTCTAGCTCCTCTAATGATTCTTGATTAGCATGTGCTGAAAATGCAGCTTTGGCGTAATTCCTCTTAGAGTGCTGTAGGTAACCTGATGGGTGTCCATTAATACTCTCAATTGCTTTGTCAACAAGGAGTGAAGGAGAGAGCCCTCCAACCACAGGGCAAACAAAGAGACGTAGAGCCACAAACTCTCCCATCTACACCCTTCAGGCTTGCTTTTGGACTGTTGGACTGTTGAGATAAACTTTGAATATTCTATATTTACTGGAGATAGTGTATTGGAATTTCAGGAGCAGGACCACGCCTCCAAACACGCTCCAGTACAGTACAGTAAATGATGAGTGAATCCTAGATATCGTGCTGTGGATCTGGGCTAGGATGGAAGGCTAAATCAACTACTGTGGCATGAGTCAGTCATTAGCAGCCACGGTGCAGAAGGAAGGGTTAATGAAGTGGAGCCAACAGGATGCAAACACGGAACTCAGGGTCATTCGGGAGTTCGGAGGCATTAGGGGAGGCTGACAGCTCTAAATCAGTGTCTTTGCTTTTGGTCAATAAAGTTTGGAGACAATATAATAACTTTACAAAATGTTATTTGGTTTAATGGACAAAGCATTTGGAGGGAAGTTGTCTCTTGTTTCAGTTTTTCCAATAAATAAATGTTTTTTTATGGTTGTTTTTGCTTCTTTAATTCTTTTCTCCACCTCCTTCATCAAATGCGAAGGCTGCTATTGAATTCATTCTTTCACAATCATTTCTTTGAACTGTTTAATTTGACTTGTTATGATGATCCTGTCATAGCAGCAGACTTTATCAATTTATTATAATTTTCAGTGCTGAATTGTGTATTTCTCAACAACACACTGTTGGAATCCCCCTTTTCCCATCTTACTGCTCTTATTGCCTCCTCAGCCATCAAAGGAAGGACGTTCACTCCTTTGAACTCCTTTCTCATTTTTTCTTTATCTGTAAATGTTGTGAGGCGTTTAAGACCTTTAGATTTGCTATTATACAAACAACTGTGGCTAGTTTCTTCCACCGAAATAAATCACTTCTTGAATTTGATTGCAACTACTTGACCAACAGTGAATCAAACTGCAAGGAAGGTTCTTTTATAGATGAGCATAAAGGTGTACAGATTCCCTTTAGATCGCTTCGCTAGCCTTGAAACAAATATCTGGACACCTAAGCCTTATTTGAAAATGTACAAATGTCAAATCAAATGTATTTGAATAAAAGACAGCAAAAAGTTACAAAAAGGAAGTTTGTCAGATTTGAAATCACACCCAACAGTAGCTTTTAGGATCACAGTTACAGTTTTGTTTTATTCTTTAGCTAGCAGGAGTGCTTTTATCACCTGGGCCTGGAAGCATCAGTACCCTTCAGTTCATTCGCACTACAGCATCAAGAAACTGATGTCTTTCATCATATTTATGATGCTTTGGCTTGCATGCACTTTTCTTTTAACGTCTCTCCACTGATTTTTCTTCGTGTTTAGGTTTAGGTCATGACACAATCATCGGCTTGTGCCTGTTGAGTTAGTGTTTAAGTGACCATTTACTTTGTATATCTTCACCTTTTTTTCCCCGAAGTTCCAGAGTCCAAATTTGTGGCCTCTCCAAGCTGCATGTTTTACCATCCAGAGCAGCATCTTTGAAATCATCTGAAAGACCTGATTCATTCATATTAAGGCTGTTAAGGAGTTAACTATTAAGGAGTTAACTACAGGAAATGTCTTTATGTCTTTTAATGCCAAATGTCTTTTAGACACCATCCCAGTTAAAGTGTTCAAGGATACCGAAGCACTAATTAACACACCTACATTAGAGCTGACCTTTATTAAATGGCTATGCACCAGTCTTTCTAAGCTGGTGATTGAAGTTGATTAGAAACCTTTCTACTGATCCAGGCGATTTAACAAACTGCAGACCTGGGACCAAACTAGCGTTCATAATCCTTCAAACTATGTAACTATGTTTTTATTTGAAAGATTCACAGAAACAGCACTGGGGAAAGTCGTCATAAGAGAGGCTGGATAATGCTGCTGGCATTAAAGCAATGGTTAAAACATATTAGACAGAATGCAGTTTTTTCACTGACTCTTCCTGACACTTGGAGCTGGAATTCCACAGTTACAGCATGTGCTAAAAACAACACTTTTTACACTGTTAATTAGGTGGGACCTTAATAACACATCTGTATCTCCCGGCTATGACTGCAATATATGTAATATATTTCAAGTTCTCGTTATGATGAAAAGTTTTTTCTTTATATACAGACTGTGGTACAGATGCAGCAGACTAGACCCTGAGATCACTGAAATAAATTAGTAGAAGATAAAAATGGTCTTTTTGTCATTCTTTAAAAGCAGTACACCATGTTTTTTGTATAAAAAGCGGGATAATAACCAAAACCATTAATGCATTCGTAGTGCGGTTTCCTCCAGTGCTCTTTACCTCTACCATTAGAAAGTCTAATGTCTTTCACGCTGATGCTTGTATTGTGCTTATTTGAGGCTGAGATGCTTTATTAAAGCTCATCGAGATCTTTCCTCTTACCTTTTTTGTGTAACTGTGTGTTGAAGATTGGACTGATGTGTTTGTATGGAGCTGAAGATTTTCAGGTATGTCACATTTCTTTGTGGATGTTGTGTTTACTGACGGTAGTATTTTGATGAAAAAAAGATCTTATCAGTGATTTTTGCTGCATCTGTCACAGCTACAAGGTCAGAAAATGGTCAGAGCTAACCTGACAGTTTCTCCAGTTGATGAAATATTAATATTATATTGTCTAAATCGTCCCCGCATTTAAAGAACATAATGAGTGAGTAATTTCCATTTTCATAACTAACATAAAAGCACAAGAAGGTAACACGGGTCGGACATTATTTTCTTTTAACTAAGCACCATGCTGATTTCTAATCTTGACTTTTAGACTTAATCATTATTACATTCACAATCAGAATTTTTTTCGGGGAAAACTTTTTTCACTGGTTTGTTTCAGTGTTGCAGTTCTTACCCTCCCTAAAGGTCCAAACTCACTCACGGATTAATTTGGCTGAAGCCAACATAATGAATTTATTATAATTGAGTTCATTTAGTAAACAAGGTCAATAAGATGCAAACGTTGCAAAAGGTTTCTGTAAGTAACTCTGTGAAAACGTCACTAACTCTTTGGGATCTTCTGGTTCTTCTTGTTCTGATCACCCCAAAGTATTGGCAATCAGTAGGAAAAAAAAGAAAAAGAAATCTTTCCAATAGAGATGTTTCTTTCCAAAGACATTTTGTTTTGCCTTTGTCTTGAATATAAGGTTAAGCTTACCAACTGTGTTTGTCTCCACATCTTCAAGGGTTTACAACACGGCTTGTGTTTGGTAGCAAGTGTCCAAAGTGTCAGCTGGTTGGTAGTTTCTTCTCTCCGTTGCTCTTTTTGCAGCTAAAACTGATGGTTTTACAAGACTAACAAGTCCACTGTCATTGGACTTTCTTGCTGTCCTTGGGTGCACTTGTGGATATATTATGGTTGAGGCTGTATACCAGAAGCAGTTGCCTTTGAGGATGGGCCTTATGCTTAAATTTTGCCACCATGTATGTGTCTGTTTGGTAATGTACTTACATGTAGAGGGCTTATAGACAGGGCTTTAAAACCAATGCAAATCTGCTCTAATGAAGTCCTCCAAAATCCAAACTGACTGTTGCCCAATGTGGATGAGCCCAATCAGTGGTCTAAAGCTCGTTGGTTAATCACTGGGTGGAACAGGGAAGTGAGAGACATCGAAGTTCTCTGGAAATTGGAGAAGCTCAAAAAAAGCAGCCAAAGATAAAAGAAAAAACATAATGTGAAAAACGCAGACAGTGACTCCAGTAACTATCTTCAGCACTCAGTTTCATTATAGGTCTTTCTGTGCTATAACTTTGTTCTTCTCTAGTGCTGTTTAATACTCCAAATGTTGGTATTATTCTGATACAAAGTAAATACAGAGCCAGTATTGCTGATGCTGATACCAACACGGATAGTTTTAACCTGTAAAGAGAGCTTATGTAGGGGAGAGCAGTGCGTAAATAATTAGCCAACAGAACAGAACACACCTTTCAGCTTTCTAGAAAATTCCCTGTAAAATTAGACATTTTTAAAGGGCAATAATTGCAGTATGTTTATAAAGCTGATGAACAATCACATTAAATAACTGAGGTTTTTCACGTAATTGACTGGACAGATTTTGTGCTAACTTTGTTTTTGCAATCTTGATTTTGGGTCTTGTGAGTCTTGTGATTCTGGTTGTTGTTATCTCTCTGCAGCTTTAATGATTGTACTTGTTTGTACTAATTTTGTTTCTCGTTAAGTCAGATTTTTCTTCTTTGGTTGTTGTGCATCATTTTATAGTAGGTTTGCCTCTTTTTACAGTAATTCTGTTCTGTCTGCAGTCATTTTATGTTGTAGATATTATTTTGTGGCTATGTTGACTCTTGTATGTAATTTGGCTCTTTCTTTTTCTTTTTTTTTTTTTTACATGCAAATTGACTACATCATGTAGGTGAATCAGAGTTTTTTTGTGCTGACATTGGTCTGACACTATGCCAACACATCAGTATTTAGGCATTTAATAGATCACAGACCCCAAACACACAATACCACACGTTTGGAAAGTAAGGCCGTGAACCAAAAGAGCCAAAAGAGCAGGCACTTAAAGCAAGCAAAAGGTCATTCGCACTTCAACAAAAGGAAGCACACACAAAAATAAAATTAATTAATGAACAGGAATCAAGGATACTCAAATCCAGAACATCAATGACGTCCTAGCTCATCCAGCTCACTCATCATAATTCTCAGGTTATATTTATTGGTCATTTATTGATCTTGATATTAAGTTTTGGGGAAAACCAATTAGGTGATCATTAGGTGCAAGTTTACTAAAATCTGACTAATACCCTAAAGGATATAGGGATTCTTGTGAATTGTGGTCTGACGAATGATGAAGCCCTCAACATAACATCAGGTGAGCAGTCTGTCAGACAGATGAACGAAAAACTACAAAAGTAAGTGTCAAGCTAAAACTGAAGATAGACAAAATACATTACATATTTCTTCTTATATTACTCACTGTTATATTGTGCTCGTATTGTTTCTTATATTAAATCAGGATAACTCACTTTATAGACTTAGAAAATCACAAAGAGCCCAACCACACAGACATATAGCTGGAATGTTATCATCACCCATTAATTTGATAAAATTTGAGGATTCGGCATGCTGCGACTTGGAGAAAAATCAACTTTCTAACATTTCTCATTTTAATTAGTTTAGTATAAGAGCATGCCAACTAATGAGTTAAGGAAACCAACAGGGACAGAAAAACTGAAGCAGAAAACGTGCAAACTTCACCAACATCTGATGATGTTTTTGCACACTGCAATCACGTGAAGCTGAGATCTTTGATTTCATCATTACATTTCCTTCTCATCTATGTCCATTGAACTGAACAGCTGGAGACCAGCCAGACTAGCAGAAACCAATTATCAAGACTTGACTGTTCCCCGTCCTTTCCAAAAAATTATATGAAGCCATAAACATCTTGTGGAAAATTGCATCTTATGAGGAGCTGGCTGCAATGTTTTTGATGAATAGGATTGTACTCTTTTTATTCCTCTTCACTATATTCTCTCTTAAGTAACTTTGGTTTAGCTGTTTATGAACTCAGAGAACTTTAATTTGTGCCGTTTTATCCAAGTAAATCATAGCAAAAGAACCCTGGCCTTTATTAGAGATCCGATATTTACAAAGAGCACATGTCAAATAAAATACCGCACTGATGCACTGCCTGCGACAAAGTGGCTAGGACAGAATTCATTTGCCATTTGTCACTTGCATATATTGTTATTTTGTGTTCTGTTATTTTACAGGCAACCATAATGCTTTAATTTAGACATTGCTGGTGTAACTTCTCTTAACACACACTATCCCGGGTTTTGTTTGTGGTAGCAGTAGTTACATCCTTTACATCCATGCATGTGTTTTAAAGCAAACACTACTAACCATCAGATCATCTGAATTTTCTTCTGTTTACAGGCACATGTCTGGTAAATTATGTTTCTTTATGTTGCGTTGGTTATACTTACCATGGTGTCCATGTTGTGTATTCAGGTCCTATATGTGAGACAGGTGTATGGGAAGGGCCGCCCACTATTTCCTGTTTATGTAGGGTCATGAGGTCAATGATTGCATCACTGGGTGTAACCAAATGGAGGGTTTTTCATTTTGTATAGTATTGTTTGTTTTCTTTAAAATAGCCTTTTGAGTTATATTGTATGCAGTGTTTTACTTTACAAACCATTTAGTTGAGTAAATGAGTTTGTCAGTTTCATGCATGACCTTATTCCTGTTTTTTGTTTAGAATTGTATTGTTTGGTCTGACCTATTTGTTTCAATGGTAGGGACTAACGAGGTCAGGTGTGGGCAAAGTCCTGTATAAAGCCAGTGGGATTTTTGCATGCCTGATTGATTGTTTTATGGTAAAATGGAGATGCCAGCAATAAAATATGCTTAAAAGAACTTCAATCGTCTGCTAATGCTATTTACTTATCACCTTCCTTGCTGCTTAAGTTATGCTACATCACAAATGGTGGCAGCACCCTTGTGTCAAATCAAACACCAAATTGTCCTCTAAGTTTAGTTTACATGATGAGTTCAACAGTAAATTATTGAAAAATTAGCAAATATTTGAGTGAATATTTAATTTTTTTATGTAAATCTGGTGAAGACAGTGTTGTTAATATATAGTATAGTCACATGATAAAGAAATCCCATATTTTCTAGACTTCCTAGACTTATGGGCAGCAACAGTTGCTTCTCTAAGGTTGGTGATGTATTTCCTCTTTGATATTGTTTTAACAGCGAAAACCATATTTTTATAGATGTGCTCACATTTGCTGATGATCAGTTAATCCAGTAATTTGATTAGCAGGACATGGCTGCTACTTGCCCTGTTATTTCCTGTGGAAGTAGTAAGGATGGAATTTGTGCTTCTGCATTTTGACTTCATCTTTGGTCAATAAAAAAAAGACATTCTTGCTTTGTTTTTGTTCATTTTTATGTAAGTAGTTTTAAGACCTGCTAAATATAAAGTCATTTTTATGATGCTCTTGCACATAACATCTTAGAATTAAAAGAGGCAACATTTTACATGTACATGGGTACATTTTTACAGAGACTTCTTTTAATTTCAGCAGCATAAACAATAAAGTAAAAGAATCCTGAACTGAAATAATAGATGTAAAATATGTAGACCAAGGCTTCTGCGAGTGATTTAGGTTTGGTGTAGTTCCACTGTTTTAAAACCTCAGTGTACTGACTTATTCCCATTACTGTTTCGACAGTGTGGCTGGGAAACTTTGGGGAAAATGGCTCTTAGCCTCAAGATGCACATTATCCTCATTTCACCTTTTCTGTACTTTAATGAAGTCAATAAAAGTGACTCCTTGTATGAATGCTGCTTTAGGCAAGCCACACAAGACTGCTAGCCCACAGTCTACAAAAACAGAATAAGATACAAAGTGAACTTAAATGTTCAAATAATTGACTTTGAAATCAAGCACAAAGCAGAGGTTTCAAAAACCCTCTCTCGCTCTGACAGGAGCTGGGCCTGAATCCTTTGTAGATACCGGTAAGGACTACACCTTGATGACCTAGTAGATGGCTATATACATGGTTAGACCCCAGTCATATAAAGAGGCCAACTACCAGTTGGAAAGGAAAAGTGTAAATTCTACAATGCAAGTAGTTGCTGTCAGTCCCTAATGAGAAACTGGTTACAAAGAAATACACAGTGCTGCACTGACAACCTCCTTGCAATCAATTTGGTCTGTAGCAGGTTGCCGTGGTTGCCAGTAGTTTTTGTGTTTCCCTGCAAACACTAACAAACTACTCAAGAGCTGTACTGAAACTGTGAAATATGTGATGTAAATCAGAAACCATTTGCCTTTAAAGTAAAAGATGTTCCTTTGCAAATGAGTTAATTGCAGTAGTAAGACAAAATGTTTACTTGTAAACAGTCTCTCTTTCTTTATTGCATCACAGTTTTTTTTTAAAGTTTCACTACAGCTCAAAGAATGATTGGCAAGTGCATCTTTCATGCAAACTGAGAGTGAAAACTGCAGTGTGCTAGCAACCAAAGCTAGCAAAAATAAAGGGATTTTGGGTGCTTTCTGACCGATTAAACTTAGCAAGAGCCAGGAGCACCCAGCAGGGAATACACATTTTTCTCTAGCAACTGGAGGCTGTCAGGGGGTCACATAGGCCTGTGTGACGGAGGCCTTATTGTACCTGGCAAGCTAGCATTACCCAGGATGATGTTTGGCAGCTTAAATTTACAAATTGGCAATCTTTAAATAATCTGTGTTTCACTAATTGTTGTGTCCCACAAGGTTTGCTCTTTGAGTTACTTATGGATTGTTAACTGGTGTCTTAACTCTATCACATACTTAGGACCATGAGTAAGAAGGGTCCCATCTCTGTAAATGAGAAAATTTGAGCATCACGACCTTAAAGATTCGCTTAACATCTTTTCAGGTCTTAAGTACACATAAACAATCGTGATCCAAGATCTTTTCACATGACATGTCTTTTGTTTTGAATTTTATGCCGTGCTGCCATTTTTTACAGATTTTGCATTTCTCTGTCGGATGCTTAATACCTACAGTACAAGACAAGTTTTTCTATAAGAAACCTAAAAAAATAAGGTTTTGTTGACTTGCTTGAAAATGAGAACCATAAAATCAGAATGTAAGCATTTGGACCTTGACATGAAGGTTTTTTAATCACCGGGCAATGATCAATACTGGAGGAAATTAAAGGCTTTTCAAGCAGTGTTTCAGAAGAAGGTGCTTTGATTTTTTGTAGTGTTATTTGATTCATAACACTTTTCTGAACCATTTTATTTTTTGGTTAGATTTCAAACTTGTATTCTCCCTGTTTTAAATCAACGTGAAGTGCAATATCCACTCATGATCCACCTGCACTTCCAACATTTCTTGTCCATTCTCATTGCTTGTCGTAGCTTCTTCTGCCAAGACTGAAAATGTCCCACACTGTCATCCCATCATATCCTTGTTGCTCTGTTCACTGACATACTGCATGCTACTGCCAGTTGGTGTTTTCTCCCTGTTAGTGTTGAAGGCATCTCAAATTCGATCTAATGCAGCATTTTTGGCCTGTGAAGACTTCAGTATCCCACAATTTACTGACAGATATATAGACCGTAGATAGTTGGTGTTTAGGTCTGCATGTGTACTTACCCACTGAAATGGTCCACACTGCCATGATCTTGATGCGGGCCTTGGTGTGAGAATTGAAGCGGCTGTGGTGGAATGGGTTGCGTATGGCGATGTATCTATCCAGAGAAATGGCACAAAGGTGCATAATGGATGCTGTGGAGAACAGGACGTCCAGATAGATCCAGATGGGGCAAAGATCAGAGGGCAGGGGCCAACCGTAATCTGCAGAAGGGCAGAGAGTACATATTTGTTGAATCTGTGAAAATAGCTTTACCTGGATGAACAATGGTGCTTTAGTCTCAGTGTTCCGGATGATATCCTCCAAAAGGCAATTTCGCTGCATTGTATCAAATCTGAACGTTAAGTTGAAGACTAATCTTACTATCTGTTTTTTTTGCTAGTTGTGGCTATACTTCAGTAACACAGTGATGCATTTTAGTGCAGTCAACAGTACATCTTCTGCTACTTGACTGATAAATATCTTTGTTCAATTATTTAAAACTGCATTTTTCAGGTTTTCCCAAAGGTAAGCTTTATTTACACCTGACTGATATTCACAGACTTAAAATTAAAATTCAGTAGAGACCATTTATTGAGAACATGCCACTTAAAAACGTGTTTCAAAATCACTCAGAAATGGTACTTTTTCAAATACTGATGTTTTTAAGCAACTTTCATTTAAAATCACTCTTGATCTTAACTGTCAGTGCTTGACCAGTGAGGTGAATCCATGAATGAGTTTGGGTACACAAAATTTGGAATGAACAAAATCACAGAGGGGAAAAACACTGTGCGAGCTGCTGAAAATGTTAAAAAATCTTTGCATTGCATTGTTTCTGGCAGGCCGTAGCCTGAAGCTCAGCCAGCAATCTTGGCAGATCAGTTGTTTTCAAAATCATCAGCTGATTGCTCTGCAGATACTCAGATGAACATCCTATTGGCAAATCTCACTTGGGGTGTGCTCTGTAACCTGCTTCAGCCTGCATACAGTGGGAGCTGTCACTGTATGCAGGCTCATGCTCATGCTCCTTCACAAAGCCACCTCCACCCTCATTTCTTCCATATCATGCTATTCATGTTCTTTCTCACTTAATTAATGTTAAATTTGACTTAATTAAATTTGTGAGTGGCAAGCCAGGAAGGTCTCAGAACAGAGTCCCACTTCCAAACATAAATTTTTGTCACTGAATAACAATCTTATTTTATTTACTCTGACAG
Organism: Neolamprologus brichardi; assembly: GCF_056152115.1. Lineage (NCBI taxonomy): Eukaryota > Metazoa > Chordata > Actinopteri > Cichliformes > Cichlidae > Neolamprologus > Neolamprologus brichardi. The sequence continues at coordinate 10,999,280 of NC_142119.1, forward strand.
GTCCTCACAGAACTGACATTAGAAGAGATCATGATATGAAATTAAACTTGTATATTTTTCTTGGATTATTCTCAAACAAGAATCCAGGTTTAATTTTGTTATAAAATGTGTCTGAGCAGCAGTACAAAGTAACACTCAAGAGAATGCTTATCCTTTTTCCACAAAGACCATTGAAATTCCCACAAGAGCTTGCCTTTAAGCTAGTGGAACAAAGCCTAACCTGGTCATGACCTCACTGTTTTACTTCTTCATGGCTCAATCCAGTTTAGAAATGGAGGTAGTTTAAACCTCAACTGCAGCATTGGAATCTTAAGAATAATATAGTATTGTAATATGTGTAAAATGACCTCATGCTTAGGTATTTTTTAGCAAGAAATATGCCCACGAGATACCTTAAAAGGTGGTATTTTTGCTTTACCAGTATGCTGCTTTGAAGAATTAGCTGAGCCTCAAAGTGAACGGTATGTTTGCATTCTCGTCTTTACAAGCTTTATGTACTGTTTGAAAGCATCAGACCGAGGATAGAGGAGGCATTAAAATTTGTTTCCTACTGTATCATACAGGACTCAGAGACATGGGTGAGGAAATGGATTTTCTGCTTTTTAACACAGACTGGAGCCTGCCGATGTGGCTCGGGCATTTACACGGAAAGTATGGAACCATGGTGCATAACTACAAGAACGGGAAAAAGCAGGAGGCATGACGCCACAGAATAAATCTGATGATCTGATGGAGTAAGATGAAACATGAGGACTAACTGGAAAAATACAGTCACTATACCTCATGTACTGAAAGTATGTCTATGTCCCTCAAAACTTAGCAATGTATTTCATAGTTCACTTAAAAGCAGAGAAGTCTCTCTGCTCCTTTTATATCTCAAGGAAATTTTCCCATGAAGGGAGGTGGCTTCATGATAACCAGTGGCTTATTTCGTAGGTTTTTGCAGCTGGTCTTTCTAATATGAATAGTAATGATACACAGGGACAATATTTGTTTTTGTTCCAGACTGCAGATTTGCTTTAATTTAACTTAGAACATTAAGGTAAAGAACATTAGCTGTGCTGCAATGGTGGTTTTCATGGACTTGTGTGTTGTTAGCCTCTAAAAAGCTGATCACACAGTCACTGCAGAGTGATAAATGGAATGAGTCATACAGATGGAACAAGGCCGAAGGCTTTTAGACCCGCCTCGAACTGAGAATGTGCTCCAGATACATCCACCACTGACTAAACTGCAGGTGCACAGGCTGGAACTATATGTTTCTACAGACATGCACGTATCTTCAAATCACACACACACAACCACAGCATGTCTCCCTCATGGCTGTCGTGCTGCTCCTGCAGCAGTCATTTCTAAATATAGCCCTCTAAATTGGTCCTGAAACTACTCAGCTGCTGATGTAAATGATATTATATTATGAATATTATCATGAATGGACGCAAATATGCTTTTTATGTTCTATAGATCAAGGTTAGTTTATTTATAGAGGTTGTTTCTGCACAGGGCATATCAAACTGCATAACACAGAAACAGAGCAGTGAAAATCAAAACTATAAAATCAAAATGAAATGAAATGAGATATAGTGAAAAACTAAAAACAAATAAAAGCCTCACATTTTGAGTGCAGAAAAAAATGTCTTTACAAAGCAAATTCAGCAGTACCTATTACATGGCAGACACGGAAAGTAAAAAAAACAAACAAAAAAAAAAACCAGCGAAGATTACTATTGAGTCTTTGTCACTGAAAGGGTTAAAAAACTGAAATTGCAAACGTGGCCAATTATCACTGGCCACTTTGGGGGTGTCACCCCAAGCAGCTCGCTAGTTCCATTGCACCAATCCCAATACATCAGGAGATGTCTATAAATCGATAAATGGCATCGGTAGATTAAAATGTGGTAATGTCCCATTCAATAAACACTTTTCGAAGAGATCTCAACAATTTTTGAATGGTACTCACTCTTGTGTCTTTAGTGATTAGCTAGGTTAGCTTCTGCTAGCTTAGATCAATACTCTTGCACCATTAGCAGAATGTTTATAAATGTTTATTCACTCTTTGCCCTCCTTTATCATTAATGGCACTTAAAAAAAATTAATGCTGTTGGGTTGTAGCTTTGGAGATCAGACTCATTTATTTGGATAACTGAATCCACTCCACACCATAACCCCCCCCCCCCCCCCCCCCAAGAAAAAAACAAAAACAAAAAAAACCAACCCTGTAGATAGCCAGGCCCAAGTAGCCTGCGTGAGCAAAGGTAGCTAGTCCTGGTATATTACCCCAGCAGCTGGGGAATCTGGCCAGGTGTGTGGCTATGATGAGCAAGCACCCAGTACTCCACCAACCCCCTTTCCCCACAGAGCAACACACCTCTCAACTAAAAAAACAAACAAACTCTGGTTATTGGCAAGTCCATTCTTAGATTTACGAAGCTAAAGATTCCAGTGACTTTAGCTGATAGTATTCCAGGCACCAAAGCAAGTGACACTGAAAGGAATTTGACACGCTGGCTATGGATAAACGTGGTTTCTTACGTACAACATAGTGTATAACCAGATGTTTACTCTAGATGGCATAAACTTGCTCTCCAGTAACACTGTGACAAATCTTGGGCTCATTCTTGACCAAAATATATCCTAATATGATATTGTGCAATATCTCTAAAATTAGAAAAAATATTTTCAGAATTACACTGAAAAACTAAAACTACTGCATTTTTTTTTACTCCTAGCCTGGATTATTTCATTATCATCAGGTTGTAAAAGTTGTTTAAAAAGACTTTGTCGATCCAGAGCACTCCAGTAAGAATGCTGACGGAGAATAGAGCAAGCAACCATATTTCTCCCATAATGCCTTCTCATTGTTGGTTCCTGTTAAATGAAGAACTGAATTCAATATCCTTCTCCTCAACTTCTCCTTCTCATGTTAAAGACATCATAGAACCATATTATCACAATAGGAGTTTTAAAAAACTGAATGCGGGTGAAAGGGCCCTCTTCTGTGGAACTACAACGACACCGTCTCTAGTTTTAAGATTAGGCTTGAAACTTTCCGTTTTGACGAAGCTTATATAAGGCTGAATCAAATTACTCTGAATCCCCCCTTAGTTACGCTGCCATAGCCCTAGGATACTGGGGGTCTCCCATGATAAGTGTTTCCTCTTAATTCGCTTCTTTTTCACTCTGTGTTTACACCCCAGTATTGCATTTAACCATTACTGATTCTTCTCATGTGTGCCTTTTGTCCTGTCTTGCTCTGCCGAAACCTCAACCACTCACGGCAGATGGTTGCCCCTCTGTAAACCATGAGATTTCTTCCTGTTAAATGTGAGTTTTTCTTTCTCACTGTTGCCAAGTGCTTGCTTAAAACTGATTTTCACAGCCAAATAGCTGACATTATGGTGAGTTACAGTCCTCACAAAATGTAATCCTCCATGCATCTGCAGCCAGGCCCCCTCCTACTCTTTGTAAAGACCATAAGAAAAGCAAGAATAAATGCATCTACCATGTCTGCTTTTTTAAGAGATGTCAACAATGGCACTGAGGATTTGATGCAGATCTTTAAGGACAATTGGGACCTTAATTTTGCATAATCATGAAAAACTGAATGAATGTACGCATACAGAAACCAGCCCTTGATTGAATAAATCAGCTCATCCATGTGAATTTAACATCAGCCCATATAGAATATGTAGGCAAAAAGTCCCTGTCAGTATCTGGGAGATTTTTTGTGGCCAAGTTGTCACCACCTCCCCCAGGATCTCATCCCAAGGGTGTTGACAAAAATAGATCCATAGCTGAGGGGATTAGAGCCAGATCATCATGAGCACCATCATATTCCAGATCATGGTGGAGTGTTTACGCACCCTCCTCCTCATCACTTCCATATTCTCTGTTGTTCCCACTATGCGACAGGTGAGAGACAACCTGATCCAGGCTTTTATTTGGAAGGAGATGACTCATCTACGTTGCTCGATGTCGCCATGGTCACCGCCAGACTCTCTTCTACCGCCTTCTCCTCACCGTCATCATCACTTCATCACTTTCCTCTTTTCCCGTGGATTTTTTCATTTTAATCGCGCTGCTTATGTCATTGTCTCTGTCTGATGGTCATGTCGAATAGTTATTTCTGTCCTCTGTCTGCCTATATGACCTTTTCTGTCTCTCTGACCTTGTTTTACATTTGTGAATCTCTTTTGCGCTCTCCCTCTCTCTCTCAATCAGGCCCATTATACTCCAGCACTGATTGCAAACCGTTTTCCTTTCTCTCTTTTATGGCCTGCACTTGTGCTGTCCTGTGTTTCAGGTGGGCAGATTCTGCATTTTATCAGATGAGATTTTAAATAAATGAAAACAATTTCCAAATTAGATTTAAAGAGCAAGCTAATGAGGCAACACGACAACATGAGAAGTTAGCAGCTTGCCAAAATCTTTCAACTTTGTCCTCTGAATACCATAAATGCTTGAAGTTACCGATATTATCAGTACTAATATTGAATGTGTATAATTCATGCTGTATTAGATTTGAGGAGAACTCTCAGGGGTTTTACAGCCTTGTGTCTTATTCAGTTTTAGTGTCTATTTATTTTCCTATTCGTGGCAACTGTATGAAAATGATTTTGCATGAATTTTGATCAATGAAATTCTAATTACCACTGGATAATAGTTGTCCTATTGTCCCAGTGTTAGGTTACTGATGGCCAATAACATTGCATTTCTCACTTTAAGCCTAAACAAATCTTCTGTCTAACTGACTAATTAACCAACATACACTAAGTGGATATCAATTGAATGGTTAGAAGTTGTGAAATATTTCTTAATAGCACTTGCTGGTTAGTTGCTTATTTACCTTAGACCTACAGTTCAATTATATGTTCTAGTTTTAAAAAATATATCTTATCTGTCTCTCCTGTACTTTTTATACAATTGTTCCCATACACAGTTAAGGAAATGATATAAACAAATGTCTCTGCAAATGCACAGGCGCAACAGTTCAGACTGGCCCACCTTTTAAGGAGGCGATGGGGCACCTACAGACCTACACTGTGTTGCCAAAAGTATTCCCTCAAACACCCAAATTATTTAATTCATACAAAAGAATGGGTCACTCTCAGGGGCTCAGTCAATTCCTGTGTGGTGTCGTAATAGGATGCCACCTGTGTAACAAGTCCAGTCATGAAATTTCCTCGCCTTTCTACAGTCAGCTGTAGGTGGTATTACAACATAGTGGAAGTGATAAGGAATGACAGCAACTCAGCCATTAAGTGGTAGACCACGCAAAATCACAGAGCCATACCAGTAGATACTTGGGGCCATAATGCACAGAGATTGTCAATTTTCTGCATAGCCAGTCGTTACAGACCTCCAAACTTCACGTGGCCTTCAGATTAGCTCAAGAACAGTGCATAGTGTGCGTCATAGAATGAGTTTCAATGCCTGAGCAGCGGCATCCAAATGTTACATCAAAGACATGGATGAGTGAGTTTGATGTGGAAGAACTTGACTGGCCTGCGTCAGTCAACCCGACTTCAACCCAACAGAACAACTTTGTGATGTATTAGAATGAAGACTGCGAGCCAGGCATCTCGTCCAACATCAGTGCCTGACCTCACAAATACGCTTCTGGAAGAATTTTAAAAAGTTTACATAAACACATCGGTAAACCTCATAGGAAGTAGGGATGCAACGATACCGATACTTGGATCTGAGTACTTGCCGATACAGAGTACAAAAACCGATACTTCTACCACACACACACACACACACACAAATGCAATGAATTGGAAGACAGGTTTTATTTATTCTCTGCCGATAATAAATAATATCTTAATAAAAATGACCACAAAAAAGTTTCAAGTGAAAAATAAGCACTTCTGTTAAATTATTGCAGAGTCTGGTTGGCTGGTCATCCAGAGCGATAAAATGAGTCAGAGCCTCTGTTATTTAAACTGCCCGTGGATTTTCTCTTGACATTTTTCATCGCTTTTCCAAAGCCTGAGTTAAAGTTGACTGTTCCGGTCCACACTGCTGACATTTTGTTTAGCCTAGCTACAGCAACCTCCAGTTTCTCTTTTTTTATCTGGAGCTGCCAGTCTCACTCGCCTAACCCTGTGCCTGTTTAGCGCGGGATGTCCCCCTAGTGGCCAATCTAAAAAACTACAACAAAAATGACAATCCACCTTCTGATTAATGAAATAAGTTAGTATCGTTCATGGTAGCGGTTAACTTGTACGAGTACACACACATTTTACAGTATCGGCCCCGATACCCGATACCAGTATCGGTATCGATGCATCCCTAGGAAGCATATTAAAACCTGTGTATTAAGAATGTGATCTCACTCAAGTCCATATGTGTGTGAAGCCAGACGACCAAATGCTTTTGGCAGTATAGTATATATACATATGTATGCTGCGATTGTTATGATATATTTAATTTACTATAGTAATAACAAATAATAATTCCTAAACCAAATTCCTTTTGGTTATTATATACAGTTTTCCAAATCAGGATTAGTCAAAAAATAAAAATAAAAATAAATGAATGGCATGTAAAGAAAACAAGATACTAAATGAAAAGCTGTAATCTTTTAACGTAAACATATATTTCAATAGACTTACTGTCTTCATGTTATCATTCATTAAAAACTTCAGTTTCTGCTGAATGTATTCCCTTTGTGTCTAACGACCAGGTCCTGGAGAATTTGGATTTGTTTCTCATCTCAGACTGACCGATCAGGTGATCAAATAATTTTCAGCACCCTGTTATTTCAGCCTGTCACTTTTTTTCAGCCCATTAGAATAGCACATCTTCCCAAATTGTAGGTCAGTTATTTGATCCAGTGTCGATCTCAGTTTGCTAAAAACAGCATTTAATAGCAAGAATGTGAACTCTTACAATTGTTACACAAAGTGATGCCTCTTTTAAACAATCAGAATAGACACATACATTACAGATTTTATGAGCTGCCACTGGTGACATTTGTCATTTCAAATGATCAACACTGCTAAACTGAGGCACATTTGTACCCTGGCTTTACACATATTCCAAACTGGGCACCAGATCACTGTGTAATCAAGTACAACTACACTCATGTGTAGGGAAATAAAACCCAGGGTAGCGTTCACAAGACCTGCAATTAGTAGACTTGATTTGTTTTGTATTTAGCAGGTCTGCATTTTGTACATTGCTTTGCTTTGCCAATTCAAAACATTAACCATGCACACTGAAATAAAAATTGGGCTTAAGGGTGTGTTTCAGTGTGATTCCAAGCTTTTACAGGGGAAGAGTTGGAAACCAGTTATGTCATCCCAGGACACCTTGTGTTCCTATCAGATGCTGGAGGCTCTGACAAAACGTCCCTAAATGGCCCTTACTTGGCCCTTGGCACCCAAGTAATGAACATCAGCTTGAAATAAGTCAGTGTGGAGACCTGCTGTCATTCTACACAGCTGGTATGCACTGCTTCCATTTACACATTACCTATACAGAGATATGAAAAAGGCCTCTATCATGTCTTGAAATGTTTTCACAAGGTGAATCTTTCCTGTATTGCAGAGCATTTGTGTGGCTGAATAAGCTAACAGTGTTTCCTAATAACTTAATTTGATGATTCATTGAACATTTAGTCAACTGTTTTCTAATTTCTGAATGAGATAATGAAACTTTAAGCTGTGCTGAAATACGCTCAGTGGGTAATAAAGGCAAGTTTCATTCAAATTAATAGTTTTTCTGATGACCAAGCGATTTTTCTTGTCCTGTGCACATAGATGTCCATAAGATGAGCTGAATTAAAGGGTTGCATACACTGAAGAAAAACCTGCTTTAACGCTGGATCTTGTGTTTAAACAAGGATGTTGTGCTGTGGCTTATCCTCCATTCTCACTTTCCCACAGAGCAACACAAAGACAATCCCCCTCAGGGATCTTCAAAGTATCACATTATTACTGGCTCCATAACTTCTGATACCAATGACCTGGAACCACATTGAATTATCCCTCTCTGAGAGATTTCCCCACATGTACCTAAAAAAAGAGGATAAGTAAAAAAAAAAAAAAAAATCTCTTAGGACCCACCAAGATGCAGCTGTTTGCTCCCCCTCCTGCTGATGCACAGGGAGCTGTCCTCATGAAACTGCTGCTGTCGCATTATACCCAACATGTTCCGGCATTGTCACCTCACCCTTCTTTTTCTCAAAGAGCCACCAGTAGTTTGATGTTGCTGTTTCCCCAGCTTGTAAAGCCTCAACAGCTTCAGAGGTGTCAGACCGCAGGAGACTGTGACATTATTTCTCACTGCCTGACACCAATTAGACCCAGTCAGCTCTGTACCATGGTTCAATCAGTGGGAAAACAATGGATTTTCTGCCTGTTCAGGTGACACAGCACAGTTCAAAGACCAAAGAACCGTTGTGTTCTTCGGGCTTTGTCATCCCCAGTTTCCTATAGAATAAAACATGTTGTTCATCTTGTAAATTATGATCCCCTGTTGGAGTCACAAAGTGGGATAAAACAGGGTGTGTTTTGGGGAAACCCTACTTGGCTCTCTAAAAACCATACTACCATATCAATGTGCAGCGTCCACTGCTCAGATTCACTATTTGTTTGTAACTTCAGGCTTGCAGCACAATAACTGTGACAATCCTGGAAAAGGGGGGAATGTAGGGATCATGGGAAATTGGAAAATCATCGCAATTTTTAAGGACACACAAGACTAGGCTGAGATATGCCAAGTTTTCAGCTAAGAGTTCTTTGAGAATGGCTTGTTGGTGCAAAAATGCAGTGTTATGAATGTCAAACATTCATTATCTTTTGTTGATTAGACTAAAGAAATTGGAACAAGTGATGTCTTTTTTTGACATGCTGCTTGTAACAAACTGCCTAAAGATGCAATTTAAAGATGGTTTCTTGTTCACCTGTCTGTTACGTGCAGACAAAAAAAAGGTCAGGTAGAAGGACTGAATGGAAAATAAGTGAAAAAGCAGCCAATGCCCAAAGACAAAGGAAATCCTGGATATCTATCACTAAAGAGCATGTAAAAAAAAGTCTGTCTCCTTGGAAGTATAAAGAGATGATGTTGCCTTGAAACTTTTGCATGTACAGAACTGTATCTTTCAAAAAAATGATCCCCCAGCTCAGAGTTAGGGCACATACCACATGGGTTCAAACGCATCCGGCAGTGAGTCTCCAGTTTAATTGTGGGACCTTGCTCCTTATCTTTCCTCATATTTCCTGCCTTTCTCCGCTGTGACCACCAAAAAACCCACAGTGTAATGAGATTTATGACAGAAATATCAGCAAGTCTTTATTTTTCTTTGATGAAAGCTTTTGTGACACATTTACTGTGGTTACAGGGTGAGATTGTGGAGCTGGAGAGCCAGCAGGTATAGTGGGATGAGTTGGGGTGTTTTCATTGTGAAACCATTAGGGTGAACAGTGGGTCAGGCTTTTAAATCTTTTTTGGGGTTTTGATGTGGTTTGTCTGGAGAGCTGAACAACAGGAGAACCGAGCGCAAAGTATTGATTTGCCGATGGACACAGACGTAAATAGATTGGATCACTTCAGTCGTCTCTCAGGGAGGTTAAATCTGGGTGACTGCGCTGCGTGAATCCTTCAGACCGTTAAGCACAGCGCACGGTTTAATGTGACATAACCTACAGTTAAGCTGTCAAGCTGGAGGTCTTCAGCAGGTCGGAGCCCTGAGGAAGAACAACAAACATAAGTGAAAGATTTTATTTTTATTTTTATTTTTTTTTTAGCTCTGTGTTAACTGCAGGTCTCAGATGTTTCTGGAGGGTTTATTTGTTTGTTTCGTTATGAGGTTTTTGTTTAAGTGCACTGCTCGAGTTACAGGAAGTTTTACGAGTAACATCTGCCAACTGCTGGTTAACAGAGGCCTTTTTCATACACACACAAAAGCTGAACTCATGCATTTTTAAGCTTGTTAAATTTTAGACTTGAATGACAAAACAAAAATGATGGAGTCTGACTCGTGGCTCGCAGCAGTGTAATCTTCATGGGAATGAATCCACCAGGAAAGAATATTAAAATTGAAAATGGGAAACCAGAAGATAAATTATTAAACATTTGATCCTTCACTGTCCTAAATGAAATAATCAAGCCGATATTTAATAATTTATTGCTTCCTCTGCCACTTAAACATGCCCTTCTGTGGCTGCTGATTCTGACGTTATGTGGAAACTCGCCCCATAGCACGCAGTAATCCCACTGTTGGCAGACATGCTTTTCTTTTAGAAAAAGTTTAAAGATGCACTGATGTGTGTCTCTCTAACTGTAACTGTGAGATATGAAGCTTGCAGGTTGATGTGCACCAGGATGTGGGACATTTGCTTGCTTCTCCCCAGACATTTCTATTTATTTCAGTTTCGTTTTATTTATATAGCGCCAGCTCACACCAGTGACCCCATGGTGTGTTATATTGTAAGGCAATTTGAGTTTTAAGATTGTAGTCAGGGAACAAAAGTCTGCACCATACAGCACCACAAATGGATGGGGCTCAGCAGGTAGAGCAGGTCATCTACTAATCAGAAGGTTGATGGTTGATTCCCTGGTTGCTCCAGATGTGTTCAATGAAGCGAGAATGTTAGATAGAAAGCACTTACATGTAGGAGGAAAAAAAGTGCTTGTAAGAAAGTGACATGCTGTATAAAGTGCCTTGAGTTCTCACGTCGGTTTGAAAAGCATTATTTAAGAACCATTACATTTACTATCACAGGTCCTGGCTACATGAGGAGATTACAATCATATTTGTTTGGGTCATGCATGATCTAGTATGGACTTGAGCCTCTGGGGTATCAAAAAAAGATAAATATGTAAATAGTTTTTTGCGTGTGAAATTTAGAATCTTCCACGTTCTGATTCACGGTTCAGTTCAGCATTAGGGTAGAAAACATCGTTTCTGGCAGTGATGTTTTATAGACCTTAATAGAATTAACAGTAATAATATAACAGAAAATAGGGCAAAAACATAGTAAGTCCACTTTAGCTCAACATTTTCACCCAGACTTTGTGCTTTAGAGGACGCACCGCCTTAAAAGCCACCAACGAAGGCCTCAGTTCACAGTTAAGCACTGCAGATGAAGTCTTCAGAAGTTCTAGTACTTGAGAAAGTACTGCTTGTACTAGTTGTGTCCTTGGGTCAAATGGTCTCAAATGGGCCTGATCTTGAGCACTATTATCTCACTAGACAGGGACATTATTTTATCACCATTATGTTACATGCACATTTATTATTTACATGTTATTATTCCACACCTGTTCTTTACCTCTTCAGTTGCCTATTAAATGATCAAATGGGTATACAGAGCGGACAGATAATGGATAGTCCATCCGGACACTGCTGCTGTTAGAGTTTTGTGTCTGTAAGGGTCTTTTTGAGTAAACTCCATTATAGATGGGGTTAAATTGTATTCAGAAGTCTTCGTGACAGACCTCGCTGTCCTCGCATCACTCTCCTTTGAAAGGTATCATTCTGTTCAGGCAGATCAGATTTTTGGAATTCAAATGCACATTACATAAAAAAAACTGCAGCACTTTTACTTAACCTTGCAATATGTGGCTACTTATACAGTATATATGCAGGCTCTCTTTTCTAACTCAGTTTTGAATCTAAACCCTGCCTAGAAAGTGAATGAATCCGAAGCACTCAGAACGTAATGGAGCCAGATACTGAAGCTTAGAGATTTGTGATGTAACTCATAAAACTGGATCAGTGCAGATGAAGAAAAGAGAAAAACACGCTTTCAGACTTTCTCTGTTCAGAGCCAACATTTGCAAACAGATGCAGATTTTTAAAGTAAAGACAAAGAAGAGGCTTGGAGTGGCAGGGTGCAAGGTTGTCTGGGTTTTGATTCAAAAAGGATCACAGATGAGAAGAAACAGAACATTGTCATCATTAAGAGGGTGGGATTTCATCTCAACGGCGAGAGCAAACAGCGAAGAACAGTGCAAAGGCTCAGTCACGACCTTGTTCTTGGCCAGGTTTGTGTGCTTTCAAAAGCGAAGCAATATGAAAATAATTGATAGAAGAAGAGCGACAGGAAATGGAGAGCGGGAAAATGAGCTCCCACAAGGGCAGAGTTTTGATGAAAGAAGAGCAGAGAGAAAAGACAGATACAGAAATCTGCTGAAAAGAAAGAGGAGGAGAGGAAAGAGGAGAGTTTGCGCAGGAAAGATGAAGACAGATGATCACGTACAAACACACTCAGCATGAATTCTTCACACTGACTCATGTTCTCTCTCTCTCTCTCTCTCTCTCTCTCTCTCTCACACACACACACACACACACCAGAATCACAATGTTTTAGATACCCGAACTCTTGAAGCCGACTCTCCCGTCTCCCCCAAATCCAGTGTGTTTACTTCATGTGAATATTTGCCAGAAGAAGATGAAGCCAAGAATACTCTCTCTCTCTCTCTATCTCTCTCTCTCTCACACACACACACACACACACACACACACACACACACACACACACACACACACACACACACACACACACACACACACACAGTCTTTGATTTTAGAAAACTTCACACTCATCTACATTAATTTCCTGAAGACTTAAACCTAATGATGTTAGTAAAGAGTTAAAGATACAGTCAGTAAAGTTTTGAGGCTATTGTAAATACGCAAATGATTAAATTATCATGAATGTATGACAAATCTTTTAAAAATATATAGGGGAGGGCACCAGTTTGTGAAAACTGCCACTGTTCCCCACCATATTTCAGTATAGTGGAACATCTGCCTTTTGACTAATAGAGTTTTCCATAAGTGGCCAGAAACTGGCTGTAGCATCAATATCGCATCTAATTAACGTTACTTAACAAGATACGTATAAAATTTCATTAATAAAAAATAAATAATGTGGTAACATTTCAGTGTAGGAAAACGCAGAGCTTTCTAAAAAGAGCTGTCTCTACAAGGAGCATTGTGATAAATAAGTCATAACAATTGCTGTCATTTTTTAAAAATGAATAATTTACGTCATGTCAAAAACACACATACACACAGTCATTCATACACCAACCTTTCCACCATTCATGGCTGTCTTCCCTCTATACTTCAGCCTCAGTTTATCTACATGTTTGTCATGTTCTGGGTCGTTTTGACCCAGCTTTTTTGGTTTTTTATATTTTGGTATATTTCTATAGTATTGATTATTATTTTAGATAAAGTTCAGTGTCTGTCTGCGTCCTTTTAAATTGTTTCCTGTTTTACTTTGAAGGTTTGTGTCTGGTGTCAGTGTGTTCAGGTTACGTTTCCCGTGTCTCGTCAGCTGTGATTTCTCCCAGGTATGTTCCCCTCCTGTCTCTCATCCCTTGATTACTGCCATGTGTATATAAGCCCTGTGTTTCCTTTGTTCTCTGTCGCATTGTTAATGTCTACTTACCCTCACTTCCTCTGTGTGCTCTGTTTGCTTGCCAGCCAGCCAGCCAGCCAGCCAGCCAGTCAGTCAGTCAGTCAGTCAGTCAGTCAGTCAGTCAGTCAGTCAGTCAGTCAGTCAGTTAGTTAGTTAGTTAGTTAGTTAGTTTAGTTTTTGCTCTGTGCCTTTCCAGCAATAAAGCTGAGTACTCTGAGTTACATCTGCCTCTGCGAGTCTTGCATTTTGGGTCCTCTCCTCTTTAACTGCCTGCACACAGCCTTGACAGAGTTTTATGGCTGACTGAAGTAAGGCGACAGCTTCACTTTTCTGTGACTGCTTCAACTCCCTCAAGTTAGACTGAGTCACTCACACACATGCAAGAAAAGCTAATGGGGACTTCATTTTTAATGTAATAGCTGCTTTTAACGCTGCTGCTCCTCTTTTATCTGCTTTCAGAGTGTTTCATCTGCTTAGTTTGCCTGTGCCCTGTACGTCGACTAACAGTTTGGTTCTCTGTTTTAGGCCTAACAGGTTTGTGACCCCCTGGCAATCTAACATCATTAGGGGAAAAAGTGCATTCCTTAAGCAATTGGTCAGTGGTTGCTGAAGTTGGCTGGTTGCGGTTTTGTTGAAGCTGGTCACAAAAGACGGTACTGGCCTGTCCATTTTGTGATTGCTTTGGTTGCTAGCTGACTGCTACAGTCTGCTGTAGTTTAGAAGGTGCTGACTTGACTGCAAACAGTTGTCATTAACTTTCTGAGCAGCAGTGAAACCTGAAAAAGTGCAACACAAACTGAAAGCAGGGAGTGGAAGTTGTATCTTACTTCTGCAAACATTTCAAAAGGAAAAACCTTTACTTTGAAGGTGAACAGTCTTTGTTTCCAGTTTCTCTGCAGCCTGCATGTGTTTGCAGACAAGTCATCGTCTTCCATACAGGGAACCTGTGACCAACCAAAGTAATCACAAAGCACTACATACTACTTTGTGACCAATTTCCTGTTAGCAGCTGCCACCACCCTTATCACTAGGGATGGGTACCGGTATCCGGTGCCCTTATGGCACCAGTTTTGACATAAACGGTAGTAGCCAGACCGAAAAGCAGCGCACATTTCGGTGCTTTATTTTGGTGCTTTTTTCCCTGAGATGTCACTTTGGATTCCAGCCAATCATTTTACCTTTGCGAGCGTAGTAGGCGGGCCCAGGTATGTATGTTCTTTTAGAGCAGAGCTACAGATTAAAAATGCCCAAGGCGAAGCGGTCAAAGTCTGGCTGTACTTCACAGCAAAAGATGCAAACTCAGCAGCCTGCAACAAGTGCTTTAAGGTGATACTGTCAAAGAAGGTAACACCTCAAATCTGATGAAACACCTGGCGACGCATAGCGGGTTTTTTTTAAAGCCGAGAAATGCACTGTATTTGATAGCTTGCTGCGAGACCTCACACCGAGCACATCTACTGCGGGTGTGGTGCCTGTTATCGGACGCGGAGTTAGCAACATCCCCCAAAAACCCGAAGAGTAGAGTCCTGGCCCCTAGCCCTGCCAGTGTAGCAGAAATGATGACGACTGATGATGGCAGCAGCAGCTGTTCTTCTCTGCGTGAGTAGCTTAATGTTGTTCGTGTATAATTTACGTTGAGTAGGCTAACCATGTTATTACATTAATGCACGTAAGGTGAACTAGCAAACATCATCATAGCTACATGCAGCTGTCTTCTTGTTTGATGGCAGATACTCCCTTCACCCTGGCCAAAAAGGCTAAAATGACCAAAGAAAAAGTGGAAAACAGCTAAACATGAGAGGTTTTTGGACAAAGTTTGTGTTTTTTTTTTCCATTGATTAAGCACTGCAACCAGCCAAGAGAGATACCATAAATCCCTATATCTGCAGAAAAGGCTAACATTGTTATCTTTTTACAAAAAAACAGCTGAACATGAGAGGTTTTTGGACCAATTTTGTGTTCTCCATTCGTTAAGCACCGGTTTGAGCACCGTTTAAGCACGGGCACCGTTTCAAAAGTACCGGTTTGGCACCGGTATCGGATAAAACCTAAACGATACCCATCCCTAGTGGTCACAGACAACCTTTTCTGGCTGCCGATTGGCAGGTGGTAACTGACCGGTCAATAGGCCTGTTTTAATGATGCTTTGGCAAAGAATTTCAAAGCAGCTAGCGATATCCAAACCTCTTGCAAATGGTCTTGGAATACCCATTTTTCATGACCAGTGGTTGACATATTCAGTTTATTTCAATTGTATTTTTATATCTCCATATCACAACAACAGTCACTTCAGGGCTTTTTATACTGTAAGGTAAAGACCCTACAGTAATACAAAGAAACCCAAACACTCAAACGAACCTCTATGAGCAAGTTCATATGGCTGCCATTGGTGTCTAGGCTTCTGACCTGAACCTTCTGCAGTGAACTGCCCCGCTGTCAGAACTGTTGATCCATGCAACAGTTGATTATCACAAATATATAAAAATCTATTAATGTGACAGGCTTACATTTTCACAAGCACATTCAGACACAGGTCTTGCAACATTGAAGAATTTGCAACTCGCCATCCATGCCAAGTAAAGTGACCATGTCCTTCCACTAGAACAGCTTTTAATGTCTAAAAACCAATAATATATTCTTTCTCAAACTAGAAAAGAACTCTCACGTGTTGTTTATTAGTGACAAACATGCTGTCAACACTAAAATGTTTAATGCCAAACCTAGGGAAACATCAACACAATGGTTAAAGGTTAAGTATAATTTTCTTCGGCACTGGAGGGGTTTAACAACAACAGGTGAAATGTATACTCTCTTGGAAAATGTGAAGAGAATTATAATGGTAATCATGTTAAATTCCCAAATTGGGACTATAAATAAACCATTAATTCTGGGTTTCTACTCAGCCGTCCTGCTGCCTCGAGGTCTAAAGAGCTGTATATTCAGATGCTGCTTTTATTCCAGAAATCAAGGTGGAAAATGCTCAGCTGCAAATGAAATTGTTCCCCCAGAGAACCACAGCACCCAGCGGAGCTGAGAGAAAGCCTCAGCCAGTAATTATTCCAGTGCTCCATCTAAAGCATGTTTGTGGTGATAAAATAAGTTGATTGTGCTAGTTTTGAAGAGCAGAATGACAGCACGGGAGAAGAAACACGAGGAAAGCCAGCAGCTGAACAACAGAGAGCAGGAGGTTCGCATGCAGGCACAGAAAAGGAGTCAAAACTCAAATAACATAATGATGACAAGAGCCATGAAAAGGAAGAGACAATGTTGATGATTAACAAAAATGAAGTGAGTGAGGCATGAGACAAAGGATCAGAAGCAGAGATGAAAATGCTCACAATTGTATAGAAATAAAGCACAAAATTAGCTACACTTGTAGTAAAAGACGGTGAACCATCTGAGATTTCTATTTTTTCCACTGAGGTCTTAAATTTTATTTTTATTACTGACTTTTGTCTGGTTTTACTACTGTATCAGATTTTCACTCAAGTCCTAAAAGTAGAAGAAGAGCCCCCAGGTAAACACTACATAACAAAAAGGGGCAAATATGTACAAATATCAAGAACAAGGTATCCCATATAAAAAAGATATATATAAATCTTATAAAGTTTGTATCTGTCTTGTGTGAAACTTGTATGAAAAGCATACAAGAGTGAAAACAGATATAAGAGCCCTTGAAAAATTGTATAAATGAAACTTGTATGCTTTGGATACTTCCTAAAACAATATATGAAAGTGGCCACTTTCACGAGTAAATCATATAAGCCTTATATGATTCACTGTATGAAGTAAGTAGCCACATCCTATGCAAGTCTTTTATAAGTTTTTACTATTTATTATCCATATGGGATTTTTGAATTCAACAGGGATCTATGTCACAAAGACAAGAAGAAGAGCTGAAGAAGGCGGCGGCGGCGGCGGCGAAAGCTCTACATCTGAATTTTCATAGTATGTTCCAAGAAACGAGTCATGGAAAAAAATTTGAAAAAATAATATTCAGAAAAAACATAAAGAGTGCAAGAGAGATTCCAGAGGACCCAAACACTGGTTGTTAATGCATGTGAGATTAAAAAATATTAACTAGACTTAGAAAATATTAACTTGACATATGAAGGAAACTGAACACCAGTAGTGATCAACCAACAAAGATCAGCTGCCTGAAAACAACTCAGGATCAGGAGTATTGTGATAAATAAAAGCGTTACGAAAGAATGTCATCAAATTCACGATGTTTCTTTTTTTTCTTTCCTTTTTTAACGTACTTACATACACACCAGATGTACTACAAAAAAGAAAATGGAGTTGACATCGAGCAATGATGAGTCAGTGCTGACGTTTCTAAACAAGAAGTTAAAGAAATGGAGATTCTTAGTTCATCCAATTCAGAAGGCAGCAGCAGGGAGAGTTTCATGGTTTGATCCAGTAGTTGAAGTTGTGTCATGACTGCTTTCATGCAAATTTCAGGATGTCGGTGATGATTACGACAGTTAGGACATCTGAGGAAGCAGAGAAATTATTTCAGAGAGGTGAGTGACCGAGGGGCATCGTCTAGAATCAGTATTGTGTCTAGAATGAATGAATGTTTACAATGTTTTGATAGTATCATCACTAAATGACCCTGTGATTGGTCAGATCTGTTTATCTGCATGAATGTATGTATTTATTTATTTTAAAACAAGATTAAATCTAAAAAATAAATGTTGCAAAGTCATCCTGTGAAATTACGCTGTGTGAACGGCTGCATTAAGAACAGGTGAGTCGAGAAATATTTTTAATGCACAAAATGCATTCACACCAATTTTACGCGTCTGGTATGTAAAGGCGTTATCTTCACACTGAACCGTGTTCACAAGTCCTCTAAGTTGTGTTTGCATGGCAGGGATACAAATATGAAAATGCTGCTGTATAAAAAAAGCAAAATAAAGGCAATTTATTGGAACAGTCTAGTTAAAACCTCAAAAAAGAAAATCAAGACAATGTTTGTACATATTATTGTTGTTTTTGTATATATAGCTTGTATTCGTTTATGTCCTTTAGCTTTTTATGTCTATTTTTTTTTTAGTTTTTTTGGTTAATAGCGTCACCCGATGATATTGTGTTGTATCTTTCTACAATGACAAATGAAGCATCTTAAATATAAACCTTAATTGTGAGGAAACCACCAGTTGTGGATGGAGGGATTGCCTGAAGCCTCTCCAAGCTTGTATTTACTGCTCCGTAAGGCGATAACAACAAGTGATCAGATATATAAGATCATGTATAAAAATTTCATTAAAAAGATGACCAGGTTCAATATTTTCATTTCGTTTGGATTACTGGGTTCCTTTTTCTACTTTGAAAAGCTCTGTGATAATAACAAGATGTTATGCAAGTAGGTCATATTTATGCAAAAATGTAGAAAACTCCAACTGGCTGACTTTTTTCTGCAGCTATACCATAAGCTGCTATAATCAGCAACATATTCATCTGCAGGTGACTCTGAGAGGATTATTAATCATGGAAGCAGCAGGAGTCATGGAGACAACTACCTGTAAAACTCTAAATCTTCAAACAAGGAGACAAAAAACAAGAAAGTGGGAAAAATCATTAATAAAAAAAAAAACTGAGATGGTGCAGCAGGTGGGAATCAAGGATTATGGGTTCCAGCAGCTCAAACTTTGTGTGACTCAGTGTATGATAAAAAAGGGAAGCTGAGAACAAAGCAAGACAAGCATCATGATATCACGCAAAATGTGGTGGTATTCTTTTTTTGTGTGTTCATCACTGGCTGAAAAATATTCATCACACTCTGTTAAATCCATAGACAGCATCATTATTCCCACTAGTATAAACAAAACTCCAAGATGTGAAAGCTCTCAAAATGAAAGTGCTGATTGCACTGGAAGTTACTAATTTAAACCTTTTCACATTACGTCTTTCACACGCTCTCCTTTCACTAAGGTTCAAGAGTATAATAGAATACAAGGAGAGTGTATATATTATAGAAAATATACAGTAGCTTGGCTTTTACCATTTTATGTCTCAGTTAGAAAATAAAGGACTCACTTCTTGAATTAATAGTACCTCTGCAAAACTTTCTGAGATAGGTTCATAGTGTTTCCTCACCGTGAAAAACAGATATTGGAAAATGGGTCAAATGGTATTTAGGACCATCCGATACTTGGGTCACTACAGCATTAGAATCAGACTGAGTGTGGAAATAGACCATAACATTGAAGAAAAAGCCAGAACAACCAATATTGCGCCTTGAGTCATTGTTGAAAGTGAAAGGTTGCCACTGGCAATCAAAAACCAGAGCTGGTCAGGCAAATTACTGCTGTGCTGCTCCTTTACAATATGAATCCCACAGTACATCCAGAGAAGGCTGTCAGGCTTTTGTCACTGCTTCATTGTGTTTTCCTTTCATTTTCCTCAGTGATGGGTGTTGATGGTCTTTTCATTTCTGTGACCCGGCGTTTTCGCTTGTCAGCTCAACTTTTTATCTATTTTCTTTTCTTTCGCGTGAAGCTGCTGGAAAATCTCTTTGTGCCCAAAGCACAATATGTATTTCCTTGCTCTCGAGCCCAGCAGCTGTGACAGTGCACCATCGATTGACACTCGTGGGATGTGTTGTAGCTGAATGCTAATGAATTCCAGTATGCAAATTTCTTTAAAGCAAAGCAGTGCTGCTGCAATAAAACCTCCTTGATTTTGGGAAAGTGCTGGCTGAACATCTCGCACAGCTTTTTCAAAGTTGACTTTAACAAACTGCAGTGGTGCAAATCTCAGTTAATTCTGTAATACTTGTTCCATGGTAGCTGTTTGACCAGAAACTGTAGATAAGTTGTCTTAAACTAAGGATCAAATCCCCATACATTTGTTCAGACTAATCAGCTGTTAGAAGTTAAAATATTTTTATATAGGGATATTTACATTATTTATATCAAGCATAAATCGAACAAGGATAGTGTGAACTGCTGTATTCACTTTACCCTGCAGCAGACTGGCAAACTGTCTAAAGTGTGCAGTGTTTCTTGCCCTGTGACAGCTGGGAAAGGCTCCAGCCTCGCTGCAACCCTCATTTTGAGCAGAAGATGGATGGTGGGGGGGATTCTGATGACAGTTAGGTGTTTTATTAGGTGTATCAAAACCTACAGGTTCTGGATAGTATTTGATGTGCTCCTTCTGCTGCCTCAGGGGCCAAAGAGCTGTATATTCAGCAAATATAGAAACACAAAAAACAGAAAAAAAGTTATCAAAGTCCTTCATGTCTTGTAACTTGTTAGCTATCTTGGTAACAGCTCTGGGCAGTTATGGTTGCAGTTCATAAATAAATAAATGTTGATAGACACCATAAATTTCATTTCCGGAACATAAAAAAAATTTTAAAAGTGAAAAATATGTGTTCATCACAGCAAATCAGATAAACTTTTGTAACTATTTCATAACTTTCATAAGACCGATGCACAAGGGGATCTTGATATTTTTATCAGGTTTCATACTTGTGGTATCAGTGTCGTGTCAGTAAAGCAAAAGGTCAAACCACCTATAATGACATTTTGAAATGTATACGTATTTTTTCAGTCATGTTATTAAACTGATATTCTTCCTCCACACCCAACTGATCACGGCAGATTGCTGCCCCTCCTGAGCCTGGATCTGCCAAAGGTTTCTTCCTGCTCAAACGAAGGTTTTCCTTCCCACTGTCGCCAAGTGCTTACTCATAGAGGGGTTTTCTAATTGTAGGCTTTTCTCTGTATTATTGTAGGGTTATAATATAAAGCTCCCTGAGGCACCGGTTGTTTTTATTTGGTGCTACATGAATAAAATTGAATGTAACATTATCATTAATTAAATAGTTTTTAATTTGAAATGAATGTAAAAGAGAAGTCTGTTCATAAGTGGTCTCAGGCTTTTGTACTCCACTGTATGAGAGATTTATCCTTCACACATATTGAACACTGTCCTTCGTAAAATGGTTTAACTACTTCCCTCGTTTTTACTGCCTTTTGATATCTGAGGAACTGAATTATGTTGCAGGAGCTGACATTAATGCATCACACCAGCTGTCTGTGTTTCAGCGTGCAGACAGGAGGTCAGTGTGAATATGAACTCAGGAGAGACTGAAGAGGTCAGCGGGAGGGTTCTCTCTGACTTACAGCTTGAGATCAAACCAGTTCCTGAATACTAAACATAAGGTCTCATGAGAAAGTGGCTTGATTTAATAGATAAAGGACAAACTGAGAACAATTGTGTTAGAAGTGACTGAACAAATCTATGAAGGCAGCAAGACGCACCCATACTTTCGTGGCAATTGAAGAAAATCACACAAGAAACTGAGTCAGCACTACATCTCCATCACATATTAAGCTTTCAAACTTTCTGCTTCACTTTATCAAATAAGAGCACCTACACACTGATCACCAAAGCTGTGACAGAACTTAGTAGGCATAAGCTTAAGAAATGAATCAGGACTGAATGGATTCATGATCTCTAAGTCATTGAGAGAAAAGTTTTCCTTTTTAGCATGCACTATATTTCCTCAACTCCTGTCCCAAAACTATTTTGGAAGTTCTCATTCCCCGTTCTCAGATTTGACTCCATTGGTGATAAGGTACTGATTTTATGAGTTCAAATATTTTATTTTTTTTAACTTACTTTTGAAAAGTGAAATGGTTAATCATGGCTACACAGGAACAAGCTCTGAGCACAAGATGCATAGAGTTCGGGGTCTACCACACCAGGTGTAAAGATGCCCCTGAGACAGTCCAGCACATAACAGCAGTGGCAGTGCAGGGCATACATGGAACGCCATAAATAAGTGGTCGCCATACTATACAGAAACATCTGTGCCAAGTATGGCCTGGAAATCCTGAGGTCAAAATGGGAGACGCCCCCTAGGATGGTCAAGAATGACTGAGCTAAGATCCTGTGGGACTTCCAGATACAGACGGACAAAATGGTGAAGGCTAACCAACCGGACATAGTGGTGGTAGACAAGCAGAGCAGGGCATCTGTAATGATAGATGTAGCAATACAGAATGACACAACATGAGGAGGAAAGAAAATGAGAAGCTAGAGAAGTACCAATGTAGGGTGAAGGCAACAGTAACGCATGTCTTGAGCAGTCAGCTGAACGAGAAGAACAAAATCTGGGTAATGACCACCTTGCTGCTTTATTTGCACTGTATATGTTGCCACCAGGGTCGATTTTCTCACGGTACAACCTTTCATTTCACTGTTTTGCAGATGACTTGCAGATCTTTAATAGCAGGGAACGACTCACTTCAGCTATTATTAGGCTACCTTGATGACGTTAAATAGTGGATGTCTTTATATATTTTTTAAATTAAATGAAAACAAAACAGAAGTTATCATTTTTGGGAACTTCGTTAATAAACACACTGACACCTCTGGGCCCCTTATCTCTCGATTGTAAGTCAAATGTTCAATCTTCAGTGTGTACCTTGATGGTTCCTTCAAACTGTGTAGGCAGGTGAACGTATTAGTCAAATCCAGCTTTTTTCATTTAAGATAGCTTGCCAAGGTTAAGCCATACCATCCAGCTAATGTCTTTGAACATGTTATTCATCTGTTCATTACTCGCAGACTTGACTACTGCAATTCTCTGTACTTTGGTTTGCACCAGGCCTCTCTTCATCATCTCCAGTTGGTCCAAAATGCAGCTGTTCGTTTACTAACTGACACCAAACGGAAGTCAGTACTATGTCAAAACTATCCGTAACTATTCCACGGACTAAGCGTAAGTCTCGTGGTGACAAAGCCTTCTCTGTGGCAGGTCCAGACTCTGGAATAGTCTTCCTCTTAATATTAGATCTGCACAAACAATCGAACATTTGAAATTGTTACTAAAGACACATTTTTGTGGTTTGGCTTTTAACACACTTTGACCCAAACATTTTGGTTTTAACTGCCTTAGTTGTTGTTGTTGTTGACTTATTTTATTGACTTATTTGTTTTTCTATATTTTAATGCGTCATTGTTTTGCATTTTATTTATTTTAGTGGCATTTTACATTGTTAAGCACTTTGCGCAGCATGGACTGTTTGGAAATGTGCTATATAAATAAACTTGACCTTACTGGTTGCCAGATAGCCTGCTCAGATAATCAACTGGCCAAAAGAGAGATAGTTTTGACGTTAGTGTCTTCTAACATTTACATTTTCATGTTTGTCTTTAACTGTCTTATTTATTTTAATTAGTCAACTTAATTGTTTGTAGCTGGGTTAAAACTGTCATTTAGTAAAATGTGTTGAAATAGTGAAAACGTTGAAATTCATATTAAAATGTAAAATAATAATGGCTAAAGCATTTGGGAAAAAATGGAATTTGCAATATATATGGTTCATTTTTACAAGTTTTACTGAGAGCTGATTGTAGGAGGAAGTGAATGTGGTTGTGATCGGTAGCAGGATTGAGAGAAGTTGTGACAGAAAATACAAGAAGTTTTTTTTTTTTTTTTTGCCTGTCCCGTTTGGCTCTTTTGCCATCAGAATTATTGTCTAAAGGTGAAGAAAGATGCCCAACGGATTTACTTTACCAAATTGACCATCCCAGCTTTGCCGTAATGGTCTATTTGATTCACCTTTTATTGTTTATTTTATTTTCACTTGCTGAATACGGGACAGACTTGACTGGGGGAAAGAAAAGGGAGAAAGAAAGAGGGAAAGAAAAACAGCTGAGAAGAGGGACGGGGGAGAAGGGCAAAAAACAAAAACCAACAGAATAAGCAGAAAAAAAATACATATATCAATCACCTGGATCCCCTGTTGAGAAAGAAAAAAGAAAACAAGCAGAAGAAAACGAGAGTAATAGAATAAACAACATCACAATGATATATGGGAATATGACAGTAAATACTAAATATTAAACATTATTGTGCAGCACGTAAGATCGACAGCACAGTGTGCTTTGAGGTAGGAGCCAAAAAGGGTGTAGTTTGTGTGTGTGATCACCCGTGTGAGCGCTTGTTTTTTAAAAGGTTCCTTCATGTAATGATCTGCTCGAGGGTGTGGGGGGCCACTGCCCCGTCCTCCAGGGCATGAAGCAGATATGGAGGAGATCAAGACTCCAGACATCCAGAGGCCCTCAGAACACAGAAAATACTAGAAGTTTGTGCAAGTGTGCATGTATGAACAGGACTATCTGCCTGAGAGAGACTGGGGACATTTCTGCTCCAAATTCATGGTGCAGCTGCTCCTTTTTGTTTTAGCATCAACAGCCTGCTCCATCATCCAGATGTCTGCTGATCACTCTGCATTCTTTCACACTTAACTGTTTCTGTGTAGAAAACATGCCCTCCACCCTCTGAAAACACGGGACTACAGAGCCTATAGAAGCAGTATAACAACAACATTTAAATGAGTCTTGATTTGACATTGAAAAGACATCCACAACGACCACATTTGGATTATAAATAGCTCGTACATGGAGGTCCTACAGACATCAACACTGGACGTTCAGTAGAAGTAGAAAAAAAGAAGCACCCTGGCGTTACAAAACAACCCTTTCAGTGGACCAAAACTGTCCCGAAATTACTAAATTGATTAAAATGTCACTCATACTGAGGCATTTCCAAGCCAGACAAGAGATTGAAACGCTTGTGTGCGCTTCCACTTGGTTAAATATATCACACACACAAAAACCCCTCCCAGGATGCATGCAGGACATATCTTCGACAGATGCTTAACCTACCTCAAGAGACTCCTTACAATGTGTATGACTGTGTGTCTACACTGAAGCCTTTCTGAAGGACTGAACTCATCTTATCTTCAAAGCTGACCACAGACACTCTTGGGAGGACGCTCATTTTTGTTCTTCAAGACGTATTTTATCAATCACTACCGCATCAACTTACTTACTGCTCAGCTCTCTCTTTACCATAGCATCACTGTAGAACAGGGGTGTCAAACTCATTTTACATTCCAGACCAGTGAAACTCCTGTCAGTGTAAAGAAGTTACATACTTAACTGTTTTTGTACAGCATAATGAAAAACTGCTGTGACAAAGAAATCCATCAGTACAACTCTCTCTCTCTCTCTCTCTCTCTCTCTATATATATATATATATATATATATATAGAGAGAGAGAGAGAGAGAGAGAGTTGTACTATATATATAAAAAAATGAAGTTTCTACAGTAGAAAGTAAAAATCAGAAACTTTTCTGTCATTTGCTTAGTTATTTTGTGTAGTATGAACGACCATAAAGGAGGTTTTTATTAGTATGTAAAGCTGTAAAACGAATGAAAACACAGTTAAAAGTCCAAATTTTCTACTTGTGCTTGTTTGTGGTGAGCAGCAGATCAAACAAGTTAATAATAATAATAATTGTTATTATTATATCAGTGTTATTTCAGTATTTAGTGTTTTCATAAAAGCTTTATTTTTGTGCACTTACTACTACTGGGGAGAACATACATCAGGTTTAAGGCCTGGACAAGTTAGAAACCTTTTGTCCTCCACAATGGAAAATGGCAGAAAATAAAAACAGATATCACTTTACCCAGCTCCTAATTTTATACTTTGGTATCCTGTCTGTTTTTGCATGTGATTGGCCGCATAGTGTGCCCATCAAAATAAAGTCCCACCCCTGCCTGCATGGATTCTCGGAAGGACTGAAGATTCGACTCCAACATACCAATGGGCCATTAATTATTGATGTATGAAATTATCTCATAGTCTGGATATAATTGTATCATGGGCCGTGGGCCATAAGTTTGACACCCCTGCTGTAGAGATTGTAAAAATTCATCCGTCAATCTCCTGCTCCAGTCTGCCCCAAGTACAGTTCAAAAGATTTCTGTCAAAGTATCCAGCAACCTCACCTGGAGCATGATTCCTAGGCCACTGCATAGTTTCCCAAAATAAATTTAAAAAGAAAATCTGATTTCGTTTTTTTTCTCTTTCCTTCTGTTAATCATGAGTATTCAGGAAACACAGCTTTATGATAAAGACAGCATGTTTACAGTTTTCGGAACAAGAGCAGTGACAAATGATCTGTCCCTATACTGATGAACTAGCTCCTTGAATATGTGTTTTATCAATATAATTTCCAGTGGATGTGTTTGGAAGCTACATACAGCAGACATACAGTGATTAGTCATGTGTCAAACACTTGCAATTTAGTATTTTGCCCCTTCATTTGCTCTGTATTTGAAGTTCAAGCTTCTCGTGTTCAAAGTTCACTGTGTACTCTCTCGGTGTTAATGTAATTGCACAAATAACAGCTCTGATCACTGTAATCAGTAAACAGTGATCTGTCAGTGCAGCCACAACAAAGACATGGTAGCAACTCTACAATGAGAGCTGCGAGCTTCTGTGATTAATGTTTTCCACCCACAATGACCTTAATGTACACGTTCAGCAGCAGAGTGGAACTTTATGGTAGCACGCAATGAAACCTGAGGCAAAAACAATAAATCTGTGAAATTAAGTGAAAATATTTCAAATTAGGATCAAGAGAGTAACTCAATGAATGGCCTTGCAGTCTATATAAACCAGAGCCGACGTGCACGTGTGGTTTCATCTTGTCTCACTAAAGAGTTCCCCTCTAACACAACATGCACAAAATGTAAAATATTGTAGCAGACATTCACCATTAGAGTACCAAGTCAGAAAATACCAATTTGAAATACGAAATCTTACATTTTAAATGATCCTAAACTCAGCGATACTCTGTGACTGTTAATCAGGTGTGTGAGAGAAAGGAAGTTGATTCACCGGCTAATTCACACACTAATCATCGGATGAACTGGACTTCTTTTCCCTTTTGCTTCCACACCTTTGTTCTAGTCTCTGAGACGTTCTGACAGCACTTAATCTGCTCCTTTGATTACATTATACTGCCTTGATAAAAGGCCGAGTCATTTGTCTGTCAAGGAGCTGTCTCATCTAATCACATCAGTTTCCTCTGGCTTTGTTGAGTGTAGACAAACGAGCCAAAAGACAATTTCAAAGTCGCTTAAGTCTAAAGATGCTCAAAAACGTATCTTTATTACTCTGGTGTTCAAAAGAACCGGGGACTCGATGACTCAGAAGTGACCACAGCAATGCTCGTTATTCTGAGTGCAACCAAAGCATACGGGGGCTACTAAATGCCCATTATTAAGCCAAATTTTCAATAAGCCTAAACATAGAAAATGTTGCCTTTTTACCTCCCCCTCCCTCCAACACCACAAAAAAAAATTGTCTAAATACAGCCAAAGCCTACCTTTGTTAAAAAAAAATCTTCAAATTTGCCATTAAAATTCTGTGACTTTTATTTGAGGTTGACAGAAACAGTACTCCCTCTCTTTCTAGCAACAATACCTGCAGCATGCAGGGACATGTCTAAAGGAGGTTACAGCATTTAGAACGCTACATTCATTTAAAGCCTTCAGTTATTAATTAATGTATATGCTTAGATTATCATCACAGAGTTTAAATATATTGATGCATTTCATTCTCTTGTCAAAGATAAGCTCTAGGTCCATATAATAGCTTAAAATTGACTTTTTGTTTTTGGGCTGGTCAAAATATGCAAAGTGCCCCACTACCACCATTTCCATTGTTTGATTGTTGGAGTTTTTTTTCTGTATTATTTTAACATCATCGACTTACAATATAAAGTGCCGTGAGGTAACTCGTTTACTGATTTGGCGGCATATACATTTTATTGAAGTTTCCAACTACAGTAAAATTTTAAGTTCATATTCTATTGCAGAACTACTTGTTGTTCCTAGACTATTTAAAAGTAGAATGGCAGGGAGAGCCTTCAGTTTTCAGGCCCCTCTTCTGTGGAACCAGCTTCCAGTTTGGATTCGGGAGACAGACTATCTCTACTTTTAAGATTAGGCTTAAAACTTTCCTTTTTGCTAAAGCATATAGTTAGGGCTGGACCGGGTGACCCTGAATCCTCTCTTAGTTATGCTGCAATAGGCTGCTGGGGGATTCCCATGATGCATTGAGTTTTTCCTTTCCAGTCACCTTTCTCACTCACTATGTGTTAATAGACCTCTCTGCATTGAATCATATCTGTTATTAATCTCTGTCTCTCTTCGACAGCATGTCTTTTATCCTGTCTTCCTTCTCTCACCCCAACCGGTTGCAGCAGATGGCCGCCCCTCCCTGAGCCTGTTTCTTCCTGTTAAAAGGGAGGGTCATATGATTGTTGGGTTTTTCTCTGTATCTATGAAGCGCCTTGAGGCGACTTTTGTTGTGATTTGGCGCTATATAAATAAAATTGAATTGAATTGAATTATCCATGCAACTTCTTGTGCTTATCCAGTCCAGTCCAAAAAGTATACCGACTGGAGGATGCCAGTCTATCACAGAAAAACACACAACCATTCATGCTCACATTCACACCTACTGCCAATTTAGAATCGTCGATTTAACCTACGCACGTTTTTGGACTGAGGAATCTGAGTTCATGTCCATGCTGACACAAGAAGAAGCAAACTCCACACAGCTGGACCGTGGACTTGAATCCAAGAACGTCTTGCAGTGAAACAGTCCAAACTACTGCAGTACTGTAAAGCCCCATGTTTAGATATTGTTTAAAATCAGTCAGTAAGTGAAGCACACTGAAAAATTCTAGCAGTTTTAAGAAAACAAAAAAAAGGTTTACTAGAAATTAGTCATGTTCTTGTTACTTAAAGAAATATAACGTTAAACATACATCTGAAATGTATCTATCACGGTAAACACATGATTATGTCATTTTTGCTGCTCAAAAACCTGCAGTTATATATGGACAGGTCTTTTATGTGGGCTACAATCAAGGATTTTTTAAAATATATTTTTGTTCTTCCTATGTGTGTCTGACGACTAACAACTGCATTTCCACTCAGCAACACGATGGGCTTTACAATCACCCATGGTAACGGCATCGACATGAGATGTGTGCGCACAGCCCTCATCCCTGCGTCCATGAGTCACACAGCTGCAGTGACCATGTAACTTCTGTTCTCTTTCTAAAAAACCGGATTCACATACATTTATATAGACTTATGTAATGTGTGTAAGTTGGAGAGTGAGAAAAGAAAGAGCGTGAGATTAACATTTGTACCTGTAAACCAAAAATGTCGATAGTGATTGATTTCAGGTAACCTGAAAGAAAAAGTCAGACAGTTATCGCAAGCTGACGATGGCCTCTGACAAAGGCCTGTGGTCCTTCTTGTTTGTGTGCCTTTTTTGTTTCGTTGTTGACATCTGTGGCACACCAGGGGTTGACCTCATAGCACAGAAACGGTCCCTCTAAGAGTCTTTAATGGCTTGCTTTTAAGTTTTGTTGCCAGTAATTCTGCTGTCCTCGTGGTCTTGGACCTGACTGCAACATTTGATGATATAGATCAGAGCTTGTCTCTGTCACAGCTTGAATTGAATGTAGATATTAAAGATACAGCTTTTAAATAGTTCCAGTTGTATTTGTCAGATGGGAATTTCTCTGTCCATTTAGGGTAGTATTTGTCATCTGTTTGTTGTGGGGTACCTCAAGGTTCTCTTTTGGGTCCTGTTCCTTGTTCTTTTTGTAGAGTTCCATTAAGGTCCATTTTTTATTTTTGTTGTTTTTTTGGATGACCTACTGATATATTTGCCCTGACAAAGCAGCATCCATGTTTCTATTCAGGTACTGGTGACTTGTCTTAGAGACATACTTAGAGATGTCATGATTGTAGATATAAACAACTTCAGTCTGAACAAAAGTAAGACAGAAATTTTATTTGGGCAACCCAGCCTGTTAGATTGGCATGACAGAGTCATTAGTCTCTTACTATCATCCAGTTACAAGGAACCTTGGAGTGACTCTTGATAAACAGATTAGCTCTGTATATGTTGGCTCTGATCAGTCATTACTTTGTTGACTGCAAACTGTTCAAAGTGCAGCAGCTCGCCTTTTGACAGGAAAGAAACAGCATGGTCTCATTGCACCCATATTGACCTTCTTATACTGGCTTCCAGTCCACTTCAGGATCCAGTTTAAAATTGTGTTACTTGTTCTTAAATGTCTCAGTGTTGTGCTTGCTCTCAGGTTTAATTGAGCAGACTTCTCTGTCTTTAACATGCAGTCTTATTTATTTTATTTGCATTGTATGTAATATTATTTGGTGACTGTTATGTACAACCCGAACAGCACTTTGATCAGCACCTGACATTGTTTAAAATTGTGCTGTAGAAATAAAAACTTGACTTGACTTAACCTCCGCTTTACTTCAACGATTAGTTAGGGATGAAATATTAGCAGATTTCAAATAGCCGCATATTTTTGTGAAGAGTTTAAATTCCTTTTTTGCATCATTTTATGCAAACATTAAATATGACTTCTTTGAAGAGCTTCTTTTGTGAAACTGGTTTGAAGACGTTTTGCTCTAAACGTTTAGGCCCCTTGGGGAGTTGCTAGGTAGGTCCATTCAATACTCCCCTCGTGTTGGAAATTATCTCCGTTTATGAATGAGCTCTGACAACAAACCTTGCCATGCTTTATTACCGTCAACAC
This sequence comes from Neolamprologus brichardi, assembly GCF_056152115.1. Classification (NCBI taxonomy): domain Eukaryota; kingdom Metazoa; phylum Chordata; class Actinopteri; order Cichliformes; family Cichlidae; genus Neolamprologus; species Neolamprologus brichardi. Next base: position 11,030,140 of record NC_142119.1, read on the forward strand.
ACAGTTAATTAGCTAGTGACTAGCTTGCAAGCAAACAAGATAAAGCATGTAAATAAACCAACAGGACCCCCGCCGCGATTTATTTAATCCTCATCGACCACCTTCCTGTGTGTCTGAGTTTATCTGTGTTTGTGTGTTTCTGTTGCTGCAGGGAACTTTGTCAGCATCTTAATTGTCTTTTCTGTCGAACTGTTCAGAGCAAAAGAGTAAAGAATTAAACAGACATTTAATTAGCTGGGACAGACTCTGTTTTGCACATGAAAAGCTTTTGCAATGAGCACATGGTGAGATCAGACAGAGTGCACATGTACACAGTTAAACACTACCACATGAAAACAGAGGTAAATCAAAAAAGGGATAATTACCATTCAAACATCCTGTTTCATTAAACTGATAATAACAGAAAATAAATTTCAAACTCTCGATGGTTCACTCATGGTACACGGCTACATTGGAAAGCAGTGTTTGATGAGACTGAACTTGATTAAATCTTTCAGAAGTGATCTCATTTCCACACACGTGGATGACGGCTTGTGAAACCTCAGGACACAGATCCCCGAGTGTCCAGGTTTCATTCTTTTCATTTTCTTATTCTGACAAAGAATGGCATTTAAAGTCCATCCATCCAACTAGGCCAAACTCAGGGTGACATCAGGATAAGCCCCCTGCCCCCACTGCGCAGGTCACTGAAGCCAGATGGGATATAATCCCTCTAGTATGTTCTGGTTTTGCCTCAGGGTCTCTGCCCACATTGATGTGACCAGCAAACAGGCCCCAACATGCTGATAATAGCATTATAATAGCATTACTCCAAGTTTCATGTAACATCACACTTAGATTAGTAAAACACATCCACATTTATAGAAAAGCCTCTGTGTAGTTTGCTTAGCATTTGGTAATTTTGCTACAAAATTATGCAACCAAATTATGACCAAATGCACTGCTGCCATTGAGAAATGTGTTTGTATGCTGGATATATTTAATCATAGCAGATATTAGCTAAATACTTGTAATTTGCATCAGTGTGGTCAGATGTTCTGAAGTTGGATGCAGACATTAATCTGTGTCAACGGAGCACAAAGTTTTCAAACCTTATGAAGCTAATTATTAAGTTACCAAATCCAGACTATGGTCTTCCTTCTAATCATGTTCTTCCTGTTAATCATCTGCCTTTTTGGTTTCTTCCCTACTTTACTTTGATAGTTGCTTTCCTTATGTGATTTGTTTTCTTGTTTTTAATTCCTGTCTCCCTTCATTTTTCTCTGATTGTCCTCACCCGTGTATGATTACTTTCACGTTTCCATTTCTTATCCCCAATCAGCCACCCGTATATATACTATGAACACTTGTGTTGTGCTGCTCTGTTGTCCAGAAGATACCGTAGCTCCTCATGTTTGTGTTTAATTGTGAACATAAGCCACAATGAAAGTTTTCTTTGTGTCAAGATCACCCACATTCCACACATTTACCTCAACAGACTAAACAGTAGAGTTTTGTGTTGGACACACTCTTAGAAGACCATTCCTGATGTTGTTGTGGTGCTGGTTATTTTAAACGGTTTCAGTGTTTGAATTGTGAGGCTTTGTGCTCTAAAGCAATGCTGATCCCAGTCAATATAGCTGTAATTTTCTCAAGGGCTATATTCAGGTGTTACAAAAATGTGTTTTTTTTTCTATAGGCAGTGAATCTTAGAAAATAAGAATCAATACTGTTATCTGAATGGATTTTTCCACCCACAGTTTAGACCAGCTAACACATTCATAAGCTCCAAGATGCAACATTGTCTAATGCAACATCATGAAAGCAGTAACAGTTTCCAGTGGATGTGAGCATGAATACTTCTAAAGAAATTATATGAGCAGTGAATGCTTTTATTTAATACACATTACATCAGCTGAAGACTCAGCCCTCATGCACCATGTGACATAATACTTAACTTCTTAATGAAAAACTGTTAACAATGAACAGCGAGGCTTTAGCTTTAGTACCAATAACAGCGGAAAAGATGTTTTTAAGTCAATGAAGGAAATTATGTCTGTGCTGGAGACAGAGCTTTTTCACAATACAATGTAAAGCAGTAAGTGAGTGCAAAAATACATATATAATTGGTAAAAGTATATTTGTATAAAAATATAGTTTCAATATTTACGTTCAAAATACAATTTGAAGTTATTTAAAGGAAGAGTAAGGTGAAGGGATAAAGAGGCCAGCTATGGCAGGCAACAACAAGACAGAAATTTAAGTTAAAGGTCAGCGTATGCATATATGTGAGGCGACCGTGGCTCAGGGGGTTGGGAAGCGTATCTGTAACCAGAAGGTCGCCGGTTCGATCCCCGGGCTCTCTGTCCTGGTCGTTGTGTCCTTGGGCAAGACACTTTACCCTGCCGCCTACTGGTGTTGGCCAGAGGGGCCGATGGCGCGATATGGCAGCCTCGCTTCTGTCAGTCTGCCCCAGGGCAGCTGTAGCTACAACCGTAGCTTGCCTCCACCAGTGAGTGAATGAATAGTGGCATTGCGCTTTGGGTGCCTTGAAAATCGCTATATAAATCCAATCCATTATTATTATTATTATTATATGTGTCTGAGTTATAGATTGTGTCACTTACCCGTTATAGAGTACATGTACGCTATAACGGGTATGTGACATAACAGCACTGAGATGGCTACACGTGTGAGAAGGCAGCTGATGAGTTTAATCTTCAGTGGACTTGGAAAGAAACGTGAGTCTTCCTCCCCTGAGAATGAAACGAACGTGCTCGGTCCAAATTACAACATTCTGACTCAGTGTGTCATCATAAGCCCTAATTACTCAACATTAATTATATGCTGCTCTCAGGACTCAGGAGAAAAGTGTTTAGAAGTGAACGTCCACAACTATCGACTAGCTTAAATAAGAGTGTTTGATTCTCTCTTGATTATTTTGCAATAAGTTGCAATAATGTAAGGTTTGGTTCACGACTTTAAACAACGTGCCTTTTTTTGAATATCTGTTGTTATAGAGATTATTATTGAAATTAAAAGGTAGTATAGACACTGGAATCAGTTCACAAGACACTTTCACTTATGTTGCAATATTGACAAAATTAGCATTTTCTGAGGTAATTAATGTTGTCACCTCACAGGAAGAATGTGACATTGCTAATCACTGTGGCTGGCCAGTGAATCTTTCTTTGCAGAGTTTGCGTGTTCTCTCTGTGCCTGCATCGCCTCTACCTGGGTACTCAGAGTTTCTCCCAAAGACCTGTTTCTTAGGCCCGATTGATTCCAAATTGGCCCTCGTGTGATTGTGAATAGTTGTCTGTCTCTGTGTCAGTCCTGTAGTGCAACCCCAATTTGCACATCTCATAAACTCATAATTTATTCACAATAGAACATAGCTAATGTATGAAATGTTTAAGATGTGAAAATATGTCATTTTAACAATACTGCTCAGTAGTCCTGGTTTTTCTTTGGCATTTATTTCATTTTATAATGTCAATTGTTTTCAGTTGGTAAAAAGTCTGCACTGTCACTGTGGTGACTTTTCAGAAGCGCAAGCTGCCAATTCCATAGTCACTGGTGTACCCACATACAATAAGAGATGCAGGTTTTGAACTGAGCGCTGACAACAAGCTTGATGGCCTTTTTAGTTCAGAGAATACGGTGGCCATTTTTTCCCTAAAAACATTTTAACATTTAAATTCATCTGACCACAGAACAGGTTTCCACTTTGCCTCAGTTCATTTGGAGCTGTGGCAATTAAAAGACGACAGCTTATTCTGTATCATGTTTACATGTGGTGTTTTCTTCATTTGATAGAGGTTTAACCTGCATTTGTGGCTAGCATAGCACTATGCTCATAGTGATTTCTGGAAGTATTCCTGAGCCCATGCAGTGATTTCAATGACAGAATTATGTTTATTTTTAATGTAGTGCCACCTGAGAGCCTAAAATTCAAATGTATTCAACAGTGATTCCCAGCCTTATCCCCACCCACAGAGATTTCTCCAGATTTTGACAATGTACTAAATCTAAATTTCTTTTTTTTTTCCCCGTTTGGATCTTTAGCCATCAGAATTGTTGTCTTAAGGCCAACAAAGATGTCAAGCAGATTTATTTTACCAAGTGGATCATCATGGCCTTGCCATATTGGTCCATTTGATTGACCTTTATTATAATTATGTATTTATTTTATTTTCGGTTGCTACAAACGGGACAGACATGACTGGGGGATAGGACAGGGAGAAAGAATGAAAGAAAGAGAGGGAGAGAAAGAAAACCAGAGGGGAGAAGAGACGGTGAGAAAGGGAGGAAGAAAGAAAGAAAAACAAACAAAACACCTGGATCACCTGTATGGCGAAAAAAAAAACAGAAGAGAAAGCAAACAAAAAAAGAGCAACATAATAAATACAGCACCATCACAATAAACTAGCTAGCAGTAGATAACAGTAGATACTAAATATTAAACAATATTGTGCAGCACGCAAGATAGACAGCGCACAATGTGCTTTGAGGCAGCAGCCAAGAAAGGTGTAGTCCGTGTCTGTGAACACCCGTGTGTACACCTGTGTGGATCAGCACGCTTGTTTTCCAAAGGTTTCTCCATGTAACGATATGCTAGGGAGTGTGGGGAGCCATAGCCCCGTCCCCCAGGGCATGAAGCAGGTATGGAGGAGATCCAGGCCCCAGACATCTAGAGGCCCCAGGGTACGAGGACCCGAGGAGGACCACCAAAAGGGGGGGAACCATTCCACCCTCCTGGGAAGAGCTGAGTAGAGCCCCAAACGAAAGGTCACCCAGCAGCTACACAGCAGAGGCCAGAGGGGGTTGCAGTGGCGTGCCCGCGGGCTCTGAGTAACATTATTCTAACGTTATTCCACTATTTTTTTTTCTTTAGCATTTTTTGTGGGGGTTTTTTTGCAGAAAAAACTCTGTCTTTCTAAGGCGCTTTTTGTAAATCAGTAAAACTAACTATCCATCCATCTTCTTCCGCTTTATCCGGGGCTGGGTTGCGGGGGCAGCAGCCTAAGCAGAGAAGCCCAGACCTCCCTTTCCCCAGCCACCTCCTCTAGCTTGTGAGACAGTGTGTGGTCCGTAGAGCAAGTGGAAGTGCATTCCAAAGTCTCAGGGCAGAACAACTAACGGCTCTGAGTCCCACGGTAGTCAGGCGAGCAGGTGGAACTGACATAAGGGAAGCTGAAGAAGAGCGGAGTGTACGAAGGGGTGAGTATGTATGGAGAAGATCGGATAGATATGGAGGAGCAAGGTTATGAAGCCCTTTGAAAAGTGAGAAGCGGGATCTTTAAATTGACACGGAGGTGAATTGGGAGCCAGTGGAGCTTTTTAAGAACAGGTGTTATATGTTCAGTGGATCTAGTTCTGGAAATAATACGAGCAGCTGTATTTTGAACCAACTGCAATTTATGGAGGGATTTATGAGGTAAACCATAGAGAAGAGAATTACAGTAATCCAGACGAGATGTGACAAGAGCATTGACAAGTATGGCGGTACTATGTGGTGTGAGTGAGGGACGAAGACGGTTAATATTACGGAGATGAAAGTAGGGAATTGTTCCTCCTGTATCTGAGGTTCGGCTAGCGGACAAACTCTCCTTTCCAGCGCCCTGGCATAGACTTTCCCAGGGAGACTGAGGAGTTTGATCCCCTGTAGTTGGAACAAACCCTCCAGCCCCCTTTTTAAAAATGGGGACCACCTCCCTGGTCTGCCAGTCCACGGGTACTGCCCCTGATCTCCATGCAAAATTGTAGAGGCGTGTCAACCAGGACAGCCCTACAACATCCAGAGCCTTCAGGAACTTGGGGCAGACCTCATCCACACCAGGGGCTCTGCCACCAAGGAGTTATTTAACTGCCTCAGTGACCTCGCCCCCGGAAATTGGCGGGTCATCCCCCTCATCCTCAGACTCTGCTTCCTTCTCGGTAGACATGTCAGTGGGATTAAGGAAGTCCTCGAAGTATTCCTTCCACTACCCGACCATTTTCTCAGTCAAAGTTAGCAGCGCTCCGCCAGCACTGTACACAGTGCAGGTAGAGCACCGCTTTGTCCTCCTGAGACGCCTGACGGTTTGCAACAAACCGTAACATTTAACTAGTTAGTTTTACTAACTAGTAAATCTTACTAGTTAAATGTTACATTTAACTAGTTAGTTTTATTAACTAGTTAGTTTTATTAACTAGTTAAATGTTACTTTAGCTTTCTCTTTTTAGCATCACTCACTTTTCCAACCTGTGCTGCTTCTGTCCCAACATTTTTAGAGATGGATGGATTGATATTTTATTCTTGCATTTTAACATTTTATACAACTTTAGAGTGTTTTTGTTTGTTTTTCCTGAAACCTTTTTTGACATTTTTAATTAATAATAAAATCATTTTGGTTTGTTAGCCTATATATTTGAATGCATCTCAGAAATTTGGCTTGGTGGGGAGATTTTTTTTCATGTAGAATAAAATTTGAAATTGAGATAATTTTGTTAAACATACTCTGTCTCTCTTTCTTCGTGACTTTGTTCATGGCACTTGCAGACTGCTCTGCTCACTTGGCTTATGCTCTTATACAGTATTTTTAGAGCTTCTTTTATGTTCTACCATCATTATTCTGGTGACTGTTGGAACATATGATCCACGGCACATTCTCGTGTTAACAGACAATGAAGCGTTATCTCATCTTTTTTGGCAGAATTTTGCCTCTGGGTTTTCTATGTAAATAAAGTGTGTTATATAAGATATCAGCCATTGTATTTGCCCTAAATGACTTCAGAGGCTGCATTCATCTCATGCCCCCTCTCCTCTCATCTCGCTATACAGTATCTCTGTTTATCTGTTAACCTATTCACTACCCTCCACCAATAATCATATTTTTGTTTTTGTTTTTCACATCTTTACCTTTTGCCCTGTGGTTTCACATCTGGGAAGCAGAACCTTATAATGGCTCTGCCCTTTTGTTTGCATCTGTTTCACTTTGTTCCATCTGGTCATGCGAGTGAGCAGGAGAAGGAGGATGTTGGATGATTTGAACGCTTGCCTGCTGCTCTGTTTTTGTTCAGGCTGCTTTATGCTTCGCTCTATGGCTCAGAGACACAAAAGGAAAAATCTCCTCCATCTCGAACAGTTGAGCACAAATGGATGAGCACAACAGAGGATATTTTCCACATGGGACGCTGTATCTCAGCTGACTTTCAGTCACATTCTGCTTACATCCCTTCCTTATCCACACTTCTATCAAGAGAGGAATTAGAGAGTATTTTTGCGTAGAGCGGTCAACGCCTCATCACTGCTACCACAAAACCAGCGTCTGAAGACTTTTTAGCTGTTGTATAAGACTTGTTACACCCGCCCTACTTCGCAGTGTAGAGCTCAGGATATTAAAGCTCAAACTGTGTCCACAGTCTGTCAGAAGTCCTTATCTCTAAAAGGAAAGAACCCCAGAGCACCATAAAACAGAATTTCCTAAGCCATGTTTGATCTGCTTAACCTTTTCTGCCTTTTGTTCTTAGTTGGTTTTTATTTGGTCTCTGCACTTAAGAGGTTGACATAAAGGGATGCTGGAAGATGCTGTAGTGCTATACATTCATAGCTTTTGAGAAATTCCTTTAAAAAGGCATTTGAATTAGTTTTCTATATGAAGGCTTTATGTTGAAGGTTCACTCCTGCACCGCCACACCTGCAAGACTGCAATTTGTAAAAGAAGGCTACATACTACATCTAAGTCAGCTTGTCTGCAGGTATCTGACCAAAAGAGAAAAGTTTACTTGACAAGAGAAATTCACAAATGCTGTGTTTACTTGTTGTTATCAGTACTGTAGTTGTGTGATGATTTGCAGCTGAATTATTATTACGGCTTTTCAGAGATATCTGTCCATATATTCCTGCCTGCTCTGCTTTTGACCTACCACCTGTTCTCACAAAGACTGGCGCATCTCTTCTACTATTCTTCAAATGCCTCTTCTGAAATGTTTGGCTAATGTTTGTGCATGGTCTTAAAGTGTAGCAATATGAATACAAGGGCTACAAGAGGTGTGTTAAAGCAGTTATTTAGCATTTATTAAGAAATATATTCATGAAGCCAAGGCTTGTGAATGCAGCTTCAGCAGGCACAAGGTCCACCAAGTAACTGTGCAAGCAGCAGAAATAACATATAGCAAATTAGCATTAAGTTGCTAATTGTGCAGCTAGAATAACTACAATTTCCTCTTACCTGCCTCACTAAAGACTCAGCTCTTTCCAGCCTTGGCAGCAGATTGTCATTGGAACTGCTCCTTTTTACAGACTGGTAAGTGCACACACATGACTGGGCATTGGGATAACAACCACTGGTAAATTTTAATCCATGTTCATGTATTGATTTGCTTTACGAAAGGTTTTCATTGTGTTCTTTCTCATGATTAGTGGATAGTTAGCCACACAGTGAAACTGAGACATGTTCCTGCACGGTAATAAACCATTTTTTTTGCTACCTTGTCACTACTGTCTTACATGTTACTTTATCTATCGCTTGCTCATTGTTCTTGTACACCTGTATTCCATTCTGTTCTTTTGTCCAGTACATGTTTAGATTATCGCTAGACAACATCTTTATGAGATATTTCGGGCGGAGAGCAATAACCTCAGTTTTGTCTGAATTTAGAAGCAGGAAATTAGAGGAAGTCCAGGACTTTATGTTTTTAAAACATTCTTGCAGTTTAACTAATTGATTTGCATCATCTAGCATCATGGATAGATAAAGCTGGGTATCATCTGCATAGCAGATTTCTTTTTATATAGCAAGGGTATTTTATAATTGTATGTATAATGCATAATGTGTTGATGTAATCGTGTTGGTTGTAGCTGTTAACTTTATTTGTATTTGGACTTTCAGTGTAGGGTAGTGATTTACACATGTGCCAGGTTTGAGCCCATGAGGAGACACAAATCTCTTCAGGGTTGTGTGAGCTGGTTGCACCGAAAGAAAATATTTATAATGAGAGGCTGGAATAAGCATATTTTTAGGGAATTTGTGCCTAAAAAGTGAGTAAAACGAAGATGGTGAATGAACTAAGCAATTAATCAAGTAATCCTTGGTCGGCATAAAATGATGGATTATGAGGGCAACACAACACTTCCCTTGGAGATTAATCTGGACCAATGTGATTTATTTTTTTTTATTATTTTAAGTGTCATAGTTACAATGTTGTTCTTTGTGTCCTTTGCACATTACATAAACGTAATAAACAATGCATCCTTTAGAGGCCTCTATTATGACTTTGAATTTTTAGAATATAACAGTGCTCAATTTTTACACTTGGGGACCATTTGATTCTGAATGTGTGTAGAACCCAACTGCTCTTGCAGTGTTATTTCAGTAGATGGTACAAAACCTGATGAGGTGAAAGAACAAACAGCCCGGCCTGTAATGACTTCAGCTGTATTTTCATCTGTTGCTTGATAAGGCTGTTTACCGCATGAATCATGAACTCACTCTGCTGAAGTATAAAGCAATGAACCGAACAAAAATATGGAGGCTGCTGAAATAATATCACACAGTCAGGACCGAAAACATAGGCAAGAAAGACAACAGCCATAAGTGTTCCCTGAATGGGAATCATTACAAATCACAATATTATCACTATGCTGCTGTAAAGACATGCACTATTCTAGTTACACCCTTTCCAGTAGCTATTAAATGTAACATCCAATTGGGTCTGGCTCACGGTCTGTGTTTTAGTACATCCCAGAGGAGCTGGACAGGATTAAGTTCAAGGTTCTGGGAAACCTATGAATTTTTATAAGATTTGTGTTCTTTAAACACAGGAACAAAGGATAATGTGGGGAGCTACAGTTTATTGCAGAAGAGTGAATGCCCAGTCAAATGGTTCAAATCTGCATGGACTAAAAAGTCTGTAAACTGGTTTATAGCCAAGAAAAAAAACTGCATCAGGTTCATTAATGTGTTTGTCCAAACATCTAATCTTCTGTTATTAAGCACAGTAGCAGTGAAAAAAACGAAAATTCTATGTTCTATGTCATTTTTTTCAAAAATATTATGCATCAAAGGCTCATTCTTTACTTAGGCCTGTTTTTAAGCTAGCTGTTTTCTAGCTGAATTCCTACGGATTTCTACGAATAGGAATTTGAAGTACTTTAAACCTGCATTCTTTCTACTGGCACAAAGGGGGCGCCATTAGACCACATGAGTCATTGTGAAAATGGACACCAGCTTCATTTCACTGGGATTGCAGACAACACTTTGCTAATGAGTTTATTATTTGAGTCACACGTTTCAAGTCTTATTTTACAAAACACGGATTTTTGAATTCATTTGAGTCAGAAAGAAAGAAAAAAAGCACAAGAGTACCATTGCTACTGTTTCAATGTGAAGTACCCCATGATTTCTCAGTCAATGCTCAGCTCGAGGCTTCACTGTAGGACTTAATTAAGACCTAAAGATTGGGTCGCTATCAGAAAAGAAAGCCAGTCCAGATTCCAGATCTTGCAGCTCCTCCTTGGAGATCCTGGGAAATGCCAGGCTGGATGAATTATATAATCTCTTTATCCCACTCGGGATCTACTCCTGGGTCTCCAACCGCATCCTTCCAATCTAAAGAAGCATGAGCTTGACTCTAAACTTAATGTTTGAGCTTATCACCTTGTCTTGAAGGGTGAATCGAGACATCCTAAAGAAGAAACTCATTTCTTGTATTCACACTCTCATTCCTTTAGTTTGCTCCTCATAGTTCATGAACACAGGGGAGCATTGGAAAGAAGATCAAAGGTTTGCCTTTGCCTCTGCTTCCTGTTCAACATTCTGCTAGCTTTCCCACATTACCACGAACGCAAATCTACCTGGAGAATTTCACGCTCCATTCTCACTTGCATTTTAATGCTTTATAGCTAACCTTTTATTTATTTATTTATTTATTTATTTATATGTTTACTTGTAATTCTTAAGCATGGTTTTATTTTTGTATTGTTACCTCCCTGTCCTTCATAATCAGCATATTTAGCTGTATCAGAATCAGTATATAATAACACCCCTAATAATTAGCATGAGTGGGAATGGTTAATACATATTAACAAAAAATAAATAAATAAAAATATTAGTGACATTTGATATTACATCAGAGTTACCTTCTATTACCAAAACTAGACAGTAAATAAAAAAAGAATTCCCTTTTTTGGCTTTATAGTTTTTCCGTCATTGAATTATGTAACATGCACAAGATCTGGAGTCAGTGCTTGGTTTGGCAGAGAATCACAGGGGAATCCACAGGAGAAACACAGCCTAATCTTTTAAGTAAATCTCATTCTACACAGCTGCCCATCCAAGACAAGCGGGTAAAATCCAGTGGCTTTGATACAGAAGTGCTTGTTTTTCTTTCTACCAGAGACCTTCTAAGAGGTAAACTTTTCAAATCAGAAACACAGGAACCAAACGCTGCAAGTGATGGATGAATAGCGGCGTTAAAGTCTGCAAAGCAGGAGGAAAGACATCAACAAGCCCAAAAGCCCAGAGGGAGGGAGGGATGAGAGGGAGAAAATGAGCATTTGAAGCTAAAATGTAAAAAAAAAAAAATCTATATGATATTAAATTATCCAGACAGCAGAGGTCGGACTGAGACAGGAGCAGGAGCAGAAGTTGGCAAACTGGAGAACCTGGCAAGCATTCATTGACTTGAAGCTGGAAAATTCTGTTCCCACAGAGCCTGTTTTTCACTATTGTCTCTATTTACCAAATGACCAGTGACTAGTGTTTTAGCACCTACAAGCACTGATTACCAACCAACTGAATTAGAAAGAAGGCTGGCCTTCTATGCTAAGAAGAGACACTGCTTCCATTTGAGAAGTTGTTTGAGTGTGTGGACAGCTTTGTTAGTCCACACTGAACAGAAACACACCTAAATCACTTAAACACACATGTTTCTACAGACAACGTCTTTTGATATCAGTCAGCACAGGCTGATTGACGAATGATATACTTGCCCTGGGGTGATCAGTTTGTTCCATAAATTCTGATTTATTATGAGGTAGGAAACAGTATATGGGAAATGTGATTTAAAAATGAAGACAGAGAATACAGAGAAAGCAATCATTTGAAAATCTCATAAACCCAGATTTTATTCACAATAGAACCTAGAAAGCATATCGGATGTTTAAAATAAGACATTTCACTATTTCATAAAAAAATATAGCTCATTTTGAACAACATGCAGCAACAAAAGGCTGGAAAAAAAGAATTGCTAAAATGTAACATTTTGCAAATAATTACAATCACTGGCGACATGTGAGTAACATGATTGGATATAAAAAAAAGAGACGCTAATAAAGACGCTAAAGAAACTTAGAGAGGTAGGGTTTCAGAATAATGTTGCTCAACATAAAATCCTAAAACTTTGAATATCATATACGTAATATCATCCAATACTGACAAAGCCAAAAAACAGTATTGGATGCCTGTGTTCTTTAGGCACTCAGAAGGCAGTGGATTAAAAACAGGTATGATTCTGTCATTGAAATCACTGCGTGGGCTCAGTTCACTGTGCTGTCATTTAAAATGGACTGAAGCAAAATGGAAAACTGTTCTGTGGACGGACGATTGAACTTGGAAAACTTCACTGAGTGCATCTTCCAGACTAAAGAAGAGAAGGGATATCCAACTCATTATCAGCCTGCATCTCTGATGGTATGGCAGTGCATCATCAGTGCCTATAGAACTGGCAGCTTACACATCTGATAAAAGGTTTATTCAGGTTTTAGAGCAACAAGTGCTCCCATATAGATCCTACCTCTGGAAAAAGCCTTGCCCATTTCAGCAAGACAGCAGCAAACTGCAGATTGTATTCACAGATAAATAAGACCCAGGACTGCTGAGCAGCTAGAATCCTGTCGGATAAGAACGGGACAATATTTCTCTCCCAGAAGTCCAGCAGCTGCTCTCCTCAATCCCCAGATGTTTACAGACTGATATTAAAAGAAAAGAGGATCCTCATGTTGGTAAACGTGACCTTCAGTACATATTCTCTTTACCTCTTTCTTAATTTTTTATAAATTTTCTTTGTTCTATAGTAAATAAAACTTGTGTCAATGAGATTTGCAAATCATTACATTCTGTTTTTATTTATTACACTGAATCTCTTCTTTTTGGAATTGGGGTCAAAGGTAAGAGTGAATGCCAGATGGTATGGCTGATTCCTCCTTTGCAGGATTTAGAACCAGGAGAAGTTAAACTAAGTTTTCTAAAAGTCCATCACGAATGTATTTAAGTTCAGCAAGAGAGGTTGATCCAGGGCTGCAACCCAATTTAACTCTTAGCAAGCTCATAATTATTTTGATTTTAGCTTAGTATACAATACAACTAATAATTTCACAAATCAAGCCTATCCTTACCTCTGGCAGTCCATATAGTGACACTCAGCCACAATCCCAGGAGATCAGCTGATCTCAATGCCAACCTGAATCAGCTGATACTCAATGAATGCACTATTTGTGGTGCCTACTCTTCAGCACATCTGCAAACCCCTTTGGAACCCACCTTCGCCACAGCTCCTCTGTTCATGCTGTATTTGACTTAGTGAATGTCATATCTGTGGTCTTGCTGCTTGCTCAGGTGCCAGAACAGAGCCATACCACCAATAAACTGTTCACAAATCAAATCTTAATGATATCAGACTGATAGTATGCTTCATGTTGTCTCCATGTGCAACTGCCTTGCATAGTTATATCTCTATCCTAATCCTCTGAATGATGTTGTATAACTTGTGTTTTGACTACCACAGCAGGACCACAGTATGTAATCCATTTACTGCAGTCCAAATACATGTTTCATAATAATGCTTTACATGTGAGGTAATGTTACAGATAATGACAAAGCTTTGGTTTTACTCAGCCAAAAGTAATTATTTAATTTCCCTACTAACCATTCACCTTCTGTATTAGAAACTCTTCTTCCTGATGCCGTCTGTCCTTTTTCCTTTATTTACGAATGTCACAGCAGATGATGTCGGTGGCACTTAATAATGATTATGGAAATGCATGAAGACACCCTTATTGAATGTCAATGGAAAACCAACAGTTAGGTATTTGTGTAATGACAGCGGCCATTGAATGCTGTTTAATGAATGAATTCGTGAGTCCTCTGAGAACTTTCCCATAAGGCCTAGTTTCTTCAGGAAAGCCTTGTTTCCCTTCTCTACAGGGTAGTTACTATGTAGTCTTTCATTATTTGAATATGGCAAACAGCCACTGAGTTCTTTCTGGGGAAGTCACAACAAGTAATTTAACTGTTAGTTAATGAATGAGGGATTGTGGTTTGTGCCACACAAAACTGACTTTTTTGTCTTTGTTTTACAGAAGTAAGGCTACCTCATGATGCATTGTTAAAGTATTTCAAAATTTGGGCCATGGTAACTCATCATTATCTGTAGTTCCCTGCAATTTTGTGTTGCTCAGGAACCACTTAATATGAATTCATTAATTATCAGGTTGTTTCGTATTCATTCGTCATGTGTTTCTTAGTAACTGCACATTTTTTCCGTATCATGTTTTCAAATTCCTGGCACACACAGTCTCAAAGCATAATGAAATATGGATATAAGCTCGAAAGATTCAAGTATATGGCAGCATGCTGGAGAAATTAATGCAGTTTGTAGAATAACAACTAGAAACTGACACTGATTAGTATTTAGATCTTTATAATCTATCCATTAGCTGTCAAGAGATCTCAGTCTGGACATAACGACAGACTGCAATCATGTCCCTACTTAAAGCATACGCGTCAAACAACACTAGTTATGCTCTTTTTGCAACTCCAAGTGATGTCAAAGTGAGAAAGTAATGTGTCTTCTAACGAACCCACATTAGGTCTTGGAGGAATTGCACTTTACTGCTGCTAACTGAGCACACTGGCCTTCAAACACAATGGCCAAAGAATAACATGACAACTACTTCTATTTATATAAGTTCCTTGTCTAGTGTTCAGGCTTGCCAATTAGTCAAGTTTCTCTCTCGAGGATGCTGCCAGTTCTGTGCTTCCTAAACTTTTAACACTTGGTCACTTTGAAATATTGACATTTTCCAATGGCAAGTTTTCCAATGCTTCTTTTTGTAGTGAAGAACAGCGAAAGAGTTCCAATGCAGTCTAACAAACCACACTTTCACCTTCACTTTGAAATAAAGTTATATTACAAAACACAGTCAATCTCTGAAGGGAGAGTAAACATAGTCCCTGAATGTCTCTTGGTGGAAACATCTGTTAAAAGGAAACAACAGTTGTTTTTCTGTTTTAGGTGATGTATGACTGTACATCTTCAACTATCATGGGTGCAAATTCTAGTCAAGTGAAACCGAAGTTATTCAAGCTCTTTAAAGCATTAAAGAGGAGTGTCAGGAGGGTTTTATAAGGTGTGAGAGCACTTCAGTCTGTCAAGTATATTTTGACAGCTCATCTCCAGGGACCGTGTGACAAAAACAAGGCATGGAAGAGGGGAGAAGCAAACCAGCACTGCACAGTAAGAACTGTATTTGCCCCCTGTGGTTTTATGTAAAATGGATGAGAAACAAGCTCTGTGTCCACAGTGTTCACACAGCCACAATGTTATGTTAATCCTCAATTTCCCAAGACACTTGGGGTGTTTGTTTTAGCCAAATAGATTTGTAGAGCAGAACTGGATCTCTAAATCATCACCTGGCCACTTGCCAACATGACCAGACAAGACAGGCACACCAGCCAAAGCACAAAGTATTAGCATTTGGCTGGTAAGCTGATATGCACGTGGCATGTTTAACATACTCCCTAATAAGATATATGGCTATGCTTCCTGTCTGAGTAACATAACAGTATATTTGAAGAGAAACCTGACTGTTTCAGCAGGGAATGCAATTTCAAAACAGTGTAAAAAGTGAAGAAACGTATTTTTGCTCCACAAAGCTTCCGGAGGCCTTTTTAAAGACAAAGCATTTTCATGTTGGGTACATCCGATTCTCCCAAAATCAAGGCAAATAACAGCTATGCTGGCATCTCTGTGAGACACCATGCTATGAGTGTCAACACATATACAGTGACAGTGTGAGCATGCCTAGGCTGCCATGGACTGAGTCCCTGAGCACAGGCAAGAAAAAGGCCCAACTCCTCTATGCAGTGGGACAGCAGGATTAAAAAAACGAAAATAAAACAATGGAGAGTGATTTAAAGAGAGCTTTAGTCTCTTTGTAGTTACGGTCCAGCTTGCTCTGTCTCATATGCTTCTGTGGTTGCATTATCCCTGCTGTAGTCAATTTGAATGTTGCTGTTTTGTGTCTTTGTACTTGTCATGTTACGTCTCTTTGTAGTGGTTTTTTACCTCTGTAATAACTTTTGTTTATGTGTCTTTTGACGTATCTCTCTGTAGTCATGTTGACTTTTTATTGCTATTATGCATTTGAAGTTTTTAAAGTGTCTAATTTTTTGTCATTTTCTGTCTCATAGTAGCTGACTTGGCCAGTATACTATTTACCATGCTCACCATCTTAGGCCACTGTCACACGGGCCTAGGGACGTGTCTGGCAGGTTGTCACAGTAACCTATAGTTTGCATGGAAGATCCTGAATACCTGCCAAATGGTAGTAAGCTGTGAAAAGTGAAACAGATCCGTTCACTTGCTGCAACTTTATAGGTGAATGTTCTCCATCTCCATTTGTATTCCACTTATTCAAGTTTTAGCACATCTCGGAGAATAAATGTAGAGTATTCAAGGAGAAATTCATGTCTTTCGTGTAAACACAGCTGCAACTTGCATTATTAAATTATAGCTAGCAATGTATCCCAGTGTATGTATAGAAAACCTCCGCACCTTCTCAGATTGTAGACTGAAATTCAGGTGGAGCAGGTGCTAGCTACATGAGTTTTCTGCAACACATTTAATTGATGAAAGGTCTAACTTGCCAAAAGTAATTAAATAGCCCACATTTTTAACTTGAGCTGGCTTCTTTCACTTCTACACTTTCTCTAATTAATTGCACCGTTTTAACAGTTAGAAGTTTATGACTCAGCACAGGAGGTTTGGCTGGAATGGTAATTTGGCACTTGCGCAATAAATTTTTGCCCAAGGGCCTCTCAACTGGTTCAGCTTTATCAGTGATCTCACTTATTATTATCCATAAAATGTGGGCTCTCCTAGCTTCATTATTGACCCCATTACAAATATAATCTTGACAAGTTCAGCAGCACAAACTCATCCGTGACCTCGTTAATAACCATCCATAACCTCGCCACTTGATTTCGCCTATAATCTTCTGTTTGACATCAATAATAACCTCTTAAAATCTCACTCATGGTCACTATCACATTTCATAAGATCACTTGTAATATCATCATTATGCCTTCTCACCCTGAAACAAAGCTGCGTTTGCTCAGTGAATCAGTAAACAAATCACAATCACTGCAACGGTGTAACAACATGAGAAAATAATTGCTTTGTGTGTGTTTGTTTTGCATCAGTGTGGCTAATGAGTTCCTTTGTCTTCTCATTAAAGACCAGGGAAGGCGAGTAATAGGCACCGGAGGTCGTTCTTTTGGAAGCACTCTTCCTTTTGACTAATTTGCTGCACTTCTTCTCACGCAAATGAATTTGCTACTTAGGGCTTAAAGCTTCTTATGTGAGCAGCAGCTCGTGACATTTACAGAGACACAGGGAAGCTCAAGGAAGATGAGAATGGATCAGCAGGAAATGGGCAACAGTGAAGGACGGTGGAAGGTGGGTGTATGTGTGTATGTCTTGGAGAGGTTATCTGGGTATGGTGGGACAGTGAGAGGCAAATCAACAAAGAAAATGAAGGAGGGTAGAGGAAACTCTCAGCTTCCTGCTGCATTAATCAGCAGCACATGAACCACCAGAAATGACAGCAGTGCTTACATACAATGGAGAGAGAGGCCATCTCTACTTACCCCAAATATGAAAGCATGATTGGGTCATTGGAATTCTTTTTTTTGTAATAATCATCCCTCCCTCATCCTTTATGTGGTCTCCATTTTTCTTTAAAGGCACTTCTAGAGACACCCAGAGGCTGTGCTAAATGGCAGTCTCTGAATTCTGAATAACCTCATTTTGGGTTATGAGACAATAGGAGCTGGGAGTAGACAACAGGCATGCAGCCACTGTGAGTTTCACTGCGGTCATTTCACATCTCGACATCTTTATTTGGCTGTGCCACAGTGATGTGGTGCTATATTAATAACGATGAACTGAATTAAATTGAACTGAATCTGACCTAACAGTACTATGGCTTTATGTGATTGCTGGTAGTATATACATTGTTCAGGCACAAAATTATAACCACCTGCCTAATATTGTGTTGGTCCCCATGTTGCTTGTTCCATTAAAAAAGTTGTGAGTTGGGGCCTCCAAGGATCGGAATTATTTGTCAAGCACACCCCACATATGCTTAAATTAGATTTGAGATCTCAAATGGATGGTGGTGGATGTCAAATAACATCCACACGGATGGAAGAACCCAAGGTTTCCCAGTAGAGCATTGCCCAAAGCCTCACACTACCTCCACCTGCTTTCTTTCCTCCCATAGTACATAATGGTGCCAGGTGTCCCCCAAATAAGTGATGCGCATGCACCCAGCCTTCCATATGATAGAAAGGAAAACGTGATTTATCGGCTCACCTTTTTCCATTCCTTCGTGGTCCAATTCTGATGCTCACGTGCCCATTGTCATGGACAAGGGTTAGCATGGGGACCCTGACTGTTCTGCAGCAATGCAGACCAGTTAGTGTGCATCACTTCACTGAGCCTTAGCAGGCCATGACCCACTGGTTATCACTGTTCCTTCCTTGGACGACTGTTGATAGATACTAACCACTGCAGACCAGGAACCCCCCACAAGAGCTGCAGTTTTGAAGATGCTCTGACCCAGTCATCTAACTGTCACAATGTGGCCTATTTCTCCTGCTTCTAACACATCACCCCTCACCATCAATGTTCACTTGCTCTGTAATACATCTCAGCCACTAACAGGTGCCATGGTGAAGAGATAATTAGTGTTATCTACTGCACCTGTCAGTGATTACCATGTTATACCTGATTTAAAGAAAACAACTTTCTGTTTCCAGAACAGTTTTAAAGTAACAAATAAGTAAAGGAGTCTGAAGAAAAGCTTTGGGAACTTAGAAGCTCACTCTTCAGTAATTATTGCAGCTTTGTAGCAGCTAAGATTTGTTCAGTTTTTGTTTGGGAGGATTTTTGCCTTTTCTTCCTTCCTGCAAAAGGTTTGTAGTTCTGTGAAATTTCTTGGTTGCTTTGCATGTGCAGCTGTCTTGAAATAGATAAAATAAATTTCTGATATTTTGATCAGGGTAACTATGAGGGCCATAGTAAAACCTTCAGCTTCCACCTATGGATTATAGAAAATGTTTTAATTTAATCTTTAGTTTTATTTATTATTTATTTTACTGTTCACTGATACTTAATGAAATTCATTCTTGCTCACTCATAGTGTTACTGGTTGGAACAGATATATAAGTGTGACTGATCAGCCCTATATTTAACAATTCTGCATTTTTTTTCCCCCACATTTTTTCTCATGGCTTTCAGTAAGTTCTGTTTTAACTATATTGGTCCACAATGCATCCAAAATGGATCTTCAAGCAACTTAAAGAAGTCCAGACACTTTTCTTTCCAAGCTGAGACCAGCTACATTTTTGCTTTGTTCTTATAGCATTCTCTTGGAAAATGGGGATCCGTTAGATTTGAAAACTGCAATACTTTCCTGATGACTACTGTGTGACCAAGCACAACAAGTAAATCTGACACAACTTGGTAATAGTTGGTCATTTCTATGAAAGAGTCCCCCAAACTTCTGAATCACATTCTTCGTATTTACTGTCACTCTCCCTTTTTTCCTAAAAAAAAAAAGAACATTTTTAATCTATAACTTTATGCCTTTTAAAGATCACTTCATGCTGTGTTCATCACAGTAACAGAAATCTGAAGACGTCCAAACTTTTGCATGCTGCCGTATTTTTGTGAAACAGTGATTTGAAGGACTGCAGTAACTTGGTCTCTGCACCACCTCTGTGTGCCCCTTTCTTGTCGTGCTGAAGTAGCACTTGGAGTAAACACTTCACTCACAACAACAGCACCAAACACCTCCATCACTGCTGCTCTCCATCTGTCCTCAAGCCACAGCCATGCATTTATTCTAACATGCACAGACTGGGATTGCCTCATAAGACATATTTTCAAGAGCAGTTCTCTAAAAACCAAATATAAGTTTTTCAAAATGCAAAGAAAAACGTCAGATATAATGTGATTTCTTCAGTTCCTGCTCTCACCAATGTCTCAGAAATGATTTGCAGTTGAACAAAGCCTTACACATGCAGGCAGGTGGAGTTTGTTTAGTCATTAGTCATGTAACCATTCACTCTTTGAGGAGAAAAAAAGCCCACATCAACAACAACAAAGCACTGTGCCTGCTGGACTCGAGTCAGCAACACACCAAATGTCAACTTAATGAAGCCCAATATGAGTGTCACTCAATGCTTACCATAGAGAATGGTCACCATGGAAACCGGCATGACCAAGATGCCGAGAAGCATGTCAGCTACTGCCAGTGACATCAAGAAATAGTTTGTGGCGTTCTGCAGCTTCTTCTCCAGGGAGACGGCCAGGATCACCAGGATGTTGCCCATGACTGTGACAGCGATGACCACTAAAATCAGCAGGGCTGCCCAGTTTTTCTGCATCAGCTGCTCCGAGGGAGGACACTGAGACCCGTAGACTCCCACCACATTATGGTGAGACCAGTTCCCCAGCTGTGCGTCATTGCCATTATGAACCACATTGTTCCTCTGGCAGCCCGGGTTCGTGGCATTGCCGCTTTGGAGGCCACCTTCCTCGCGTGGAGGCCAGGGGTTAGACCCCAGAGTGGTAACGGCTGTGACAGTGTTAGAGATCAACTCTGACACATTGCCACCATGCAGGTTCATGGTGTCAGCTCGATAAATGCTCAGGACCGCTGCCTGGAAAGTGGGTCAGAGTGGCGGAAAAAAGAGGAAAGTCTGTTCATCGCTCACTTGTTTTCCATTCCCGTTGCTCTGAATATTATAAATACAACACCGTTCATCACTCGAGCAATTAACCTGTAATTCAATATGGTTTACCACTTCTTTGCTCCATCATGTCAAATAAAAAAAGAAGAAAGTCCCCAGATTGACTGTCAGAGGATCAAAAAATCATCTCCATAACGGGGAAACAAAAATAGCATTCTGCTGAATTCAGCGCAACCAGAAGAGCAGCTGTTTGATCTCACAGGACAATGCCAAACGCTTAAAAATGATATCTCGCTTGGTTAATAACCTTACTGTGCCAACAGTGAGTCATCTGGCTCTGTAAAAACAAAGAAACAAAAGTATTCCGTTGCCCAAAATATCCCAAACGGAACAGAGTTGTTTTAGGTCCCATGTCTTCAGTGATTTAGAAAAAAAAACATCTCTTCTGATTATAGAATCCACTCAAAGCTGGCGCGATGGCATTTGCAGGTTTCTCCTCCTTGGAGTTTGAAGTCAAGGCTGTGTTCATGTTAAAAATATCAGGTCCATGTGAAGTCGGGAATGTTACAAATCAGAATTTCATTGCCTGGTTGAAGCAGTTATTCAGTAACTTTGTTTCTTTTCAGTCTTTAATGTATGATCTTTAAGGAGTATGAGAACACAAACAAATTAAAAAAAATCCTCTAGCCTTGGAATGGTCATTCTTAAATAGTATAATGACACACTGGTGTTATCAGTTTGACACAAACCCTGACTTACGTGTGAATGTTCAGAATTTGTTTATCCTAACTGACACTCCTGCACAGATGTCATTATGCTGTACGTCCGTGTTTCCTAATGTGTGTGGAAATCTTCAAGCGTCCTCGCTCTCTCGTCTCAACTCATCCCTGCACCTGTGAGAGTGCGTCGGCAGCCGACAGACATGGATGATGAACATGATGATATCTGACATGTGTGAGTATGTGTCACTAACTTTCCAGTCTCCTTCCTTCACTCGCATTTCTTGACTCATAGTAAGAAAGTATTCCTTGTTCACTGTAACTAAGAACAATGTCAGACCTCCAGAGAATTAAATATTCCTTACATTTTTCCTCCTTGTACTTGCATAAGCCCTCAGTGGAAAATGTCAGTCACTCTTCAAATCCTTCATGAATAAACACAGATCTCCTTCCTTCACAAACCTTGATCATTCATTCTGCACATCTCCACATCTTGTCACTTTCCAAAAAGGAAAAAAACTAAAAAAGAAGCAGAAGGAAGAGAAGGAGGAGGAGGAAAGCAAACTTCTTTTCTCTCTCCCATCAGCAAACTGAAGAGGCTCCGTGTGTTTTCAGCTTTCCAGGAGAGTGCCGTTAAGTTGTTGAGTCGTCTTCTGCGGTGAACAGGAGCTGAATGCTATTCTGCTTCTACTCGCTCACGCTGCTTCTCACATGCAGCCTCTCTCTCCCTCCCTCCCTCTCTGCAGCTCTCTCACTGGGATCTCCTGCTCTCACTCTCTCTCTTTCTCTCCCTTTTTACCCAGGGTCTCTCCCCCGCATACCATATTGGTATGCTCCCTCTCTCGCTCTCTCTCTCTCTTTCTCAAGCTTTCTCTCTGCTATTTATTGTGCCGCTTTCTCTTTCCTCTTCTTATTCCTGAATCTGGAAGTCCTGTTCTCCCTCCTTCAGTCGCTCTCTCACACTCTCTCTGTGTTTCTCTCACTCAAGTTAAACCTGCATCTCTCTCAATTCACTTTACTAGCATTACCATATTCAGCAATATGCCAAAGCCCTCTCTCACATATATATATGTATATATATATATATATATATATACACACACTCATCATGGGTGATTTCTTTGGTGGAATGATTGTATTGCATACATGTTTAATGACTTAAAAAAACAAGAATTGGGTGCACAAGTTTGAATTTATTTTGGATCTTTTCTAATCCACACAGGGCTAAAGCTAAATGTCCTTTAGCAAGTTGTACCATGACCAGGTGTTGCACCTTGACCAGGTGCAACTGGTCAAACTTGCTGTAGCCATCAACAAGCTTGCCTGGCTATTTGACCATTCCTCTTGGCAAAATTAGTAGACTTCGTTTAAATGAGTTTACTTACTTAGATTCCAGGATCATCAGATTAAACAGTTCAAATTATTTAGATATGTCTCCACCACACTGCCAAGGTTGGGGAGAAGACCTCAGTTGTCGCCCTCAGATGAGAGAATTATTCAGGATCACCGGGACTCAAGCCTGAAAACCGCTGGAACACCAGCATCATTGTCCACAGTGAGGTGTTTTACATTTTTATGAAATGAGAAGGTGCCAACCAACAAAGAAGGACCTGCTCCAACTGTTTACATGGACAAGCTAAATGCCTTCTGGAGAAAAATTTTGGTCACATGAGACAAAGATTGAGCTTTATGGCCATTTTGCCAGCTGTCAATCATCATGGCATCAAGCCTCTGGGGCTGTTTTGCTGCTAGTAGTACTGCATAAAGTGGATTGAATAATGAGGACTACCTACAAATGATTCAACTTACCCTCAAATCTACAGCTAGACGGTTGAAACTTGACACAGCTCAGTTTTCAAACAGGACGGTCATCCCAAACACACATCAAAACTATGTTTTAAATGGATAAAGCAGGCTAACATTTGGCTTCTGGAAAGGTCTAAGGACCTTGGAAAGAAAAGCATCTGGACTTCTTTAAGTTTCCTTGAAGACATTTTTGAAGTGGACTTCATAAATGCATGGCACAACATAGAAGAACCACCTCTATGGGACAAGACTCGGCTGTCCATCTGTATGTAAAGAACAGAGGTCACTCTTTCAAGGATGCCAATGTTCACATTTTGGACAGAGAAGACAAATGGTTTGAAAGAGGAGTGAAAGAAGCCATCTATGTCCACTGTGAGCGACCATCTTTGAACAGAGGCGGTGGTTTATGACACCAACTGTATGCCATCTATAATCCAGTTTTAAGATCCATCCACAGACACCTTAACTCTCACTCACATCCTGGGCCATCTGACCTCAGGAAATCACATGATAGGGTGGGGCTAGGTTTCACAATGGGTTCACCCGAAACCTTGGCTGATTGTGACCCACACCCTTTTTCACACCTTGGCTCGTGTGATTAGGTAGAAGATCAACAGGAGGTCCATGACCCTCTTGGGGACACTTCCATAGGGCTTAAAATCTGGGACTCTCCACAAATTGCTCTTAGCACTAAAGAAGCTTCTCAGATGAGAGGTGAAATGTTAGACTTAGACTACGATGACCTGGATGACTGAGAACCTTAGGCTTCTTGAAAGGCTTTCCCAAAGCCCTGATTTTAACCATGTTGAAAATATGTGGACTACACTGAAAAGCTGGGTAAATGACAGGAAACAAAGCAATTTAAAGGAACTCTGACAAGAAAAATGGTCAAACATCCAGCCAGAATTATACCAGAAGATTTTTGATGGCTGCCAATCACGACATGATTTGGTTGGCTGGCGGAAAGTGCAGATACATTTGAACAGATGCATTTTAGTTTGCTGCCATCTGTGCTGGTGTTTGAACACTAAGCTCGTAATCACAAGTAAAGCAAAGCATTCACAATTTCAAGTGGTCAATGGATGACATCAACTCATCAAAAAATTAATGCTGAGCCAAGAGTGCTAAAGCCTGAAATGCATGTGTATGAAAGGTTAAACTTTATTTAATCTGTAGTCAATTATAGATTTACGCCAGGTTTCCATCCTCTAGTCTACTCTAAATGAAAACACAAAGCTTCATATTAAGCAGGAGAACTGAGGAGACTGTAGTCTAACTCATATAAACACATTACAAGCAATCTCACATTTCCAAACACATTAGGCATTCATCTAAAAAGTAAATTCATATCTGGAAGCAGGTCATAGTGCTTTGTACTATACAGAAAGGCTGTGTTCAAACTGTCCACATTTATTTCAGTCGTGTACATATTACAGAGGCCACAAGCACACGGCTATTGGGATGCTTGCTTTTTTTTTTAAAATCCATAAATGTATGAATGCAAGCCATCCACCATAAGCAGTGCAAATTAGGTGATCAAAAATGAGCACACCTCTTGAGGGAGTGGGTAACATACTAACCAACATAATCCAATATAAAAATGCAGGTATTATTCAAGTGTTTGTTTCTGAGAGCAACATGGCAGTTCAGATCAAAGAGAGAGAGCTTAAGGAAAATCGATGTTGTGACATCAGGGCAAACTCTTCTGTTAGAAATTGATGGGCACTCTGTGGGGTCTTGGAGGAAAGGCAACTGTTCTCTGGATACATCTGACAGCCTAGGTAGAGCGCAGAGAAGGAATTCGTCATTACAACAAAAGTCTTATGTGTACAATTGGACCTGTTAGATTGTACAAGAACACATTAGTTATTCAAAAGTGGACATGACTCAGACAATTCAGATATTTTTTAAACTCATTTCAGATACATGAGTGACATCAATGATTACATATCGACCTAGATTTTCATAACTTGTGTTAAATATCTAATACTAGTAGGAAGTTTAACCAAAAAAGAAGTCATGCGCATGATTTGTGATGTTGCAGTATTGCTTTTCTGGACTGATCTCTGTGTAGACGTCTGACTAAAACCCAGGAATACTGGGAACCATTCAGCTCACTTTAAAAGGTACCTTTTACAATGCCTTATGTACAACCATGACTTGTAATGGACAAGTTTCATTCCCCTCCAACATTGCTTTTGTGCTCTGTTGCATGAAAGTACCTGTGTTCAGGACCAGAAGGTAGCCTCTGAACATCTGGGTTCTGCATGATTCACACTCTCCTCACCTGATTGTGCTCTGAAAAGGGAGTAGATATCCATTATAGCCAGGCTGCCAATCAGTGCTTGTCAGCTCCTAGATTTCCCCCTTTTATCCTCCACTAACAGGACTATCCTTCTCCTTTCTTCTTCTTTATTTTCTTCCTCTTTCTCATCTTCTCTTTCTCTCCCCCTTTTACCCATTTTTTTTGTGAGCATGTGAATACAGACAGGTCTTTCCAGCTGTGTGATGTCCTCCAGGAGGCAGTGCTCTCTATCCAGTCTGGCTTCTCGCTGGCACACCTGCAACATCCATTGATCACTGCCTGAATAAAAGGACTCATTCATTGATTGCCAGATTATTACATTGCAGTGATGTGGTAACCAGTTTAGTTTAAGTTGCCTTTAGCATTCTGGTGATTTCAACCTTCCTCTGGTATGTGTCTCAGTGTCTCAGGCTTCTGTTTATTTGAGAGCACCCTCTTGATTCCTCTTCCCCTTTCGGCCAATTTCCGTCTGTCCACTCTTCAGCTCTCTACCTGCCCAGTCCCTATGCTATTAACTAGGGATGGCACGATACCACTTTTTTATGATAAAACGTTAGCTGCCTTAACTCTAATGGAAAAAAAAGCTCATTCTTTTAATAACCCTTTTGTAATGTGTCCACGTTAACATGAGAGGGAGGTTTTTCTTTAGAAAGATCTGTATTTCAGCCTTCTCAGCTGTCAGGCTGCGTCTCCTTTCATCAATAACAATAGAGGCTGTACTGAAGAGTCTCTCACTCTCCACACTTGTTGTAGGTGCACAGAGAAATTTAGCTGCTGTAGAAACCAGAGTGGGCAATCGAGGTTGGTTGACTTTCCAGTACAGCAGTGGATTGCCTGAGCGCTGAATGGTTGGCTCACTGAGGCACATTTGCAATTGTCGTGGCTAACTGAGG
The DNA here is from genome assembly GCF_056152115.1 of Neolamprologus brichardi. Taxonomy (NCBI): domain Eukaryota; kingdom Metazoa; phylum Chordata; class Actinopteri; order Cichliformes; family Cichlidae; genus Neolamprologus; species Neolamprologus brichardi. Next base: position 11,056,868 of record NC_142119.1, read on the forward strand.
AACAGGATTTACAGTGTTTTCCTGGATTTTATCCAAAACACTTTCAAGTCTCTTGGGCTTGTAGATTCCACCCGAGGGGTCTTCTTTGCTGACTCCAAGACTGCCAAACATTATGTCACTCTGATGAATCTAATGTACAGGGTGGGCCATTTATATGGATACACCGTAATAAAATGGGAATGGTTGGTGATATTAAAGTCCTGTTTGTGGCACATTAGTATATGTGAGGGGGCAAACTCCTCAAGATGGGTTGTGACCATGGTGGCCATTTAGAAGTCGGCCATCTTGGATACAACTTTTGTTTTTTCAATAGGAAGAGGACCATGTGACACATCAAACTTATTGGTAATGTCACAAGAAAAACAATGGTGTGCTTGGTTTCAACGTAACTTTATTCTTTCATGAGTTATTTACAAGCTTCTGACCACTTATAAAATGTGTTCAATGTGCTGCCCATTGTGTTGGATTGTCAATGCAACCCTCTTCTCCCACTCTTCACACACTGATAGCAACACTGCAGGAGAAATGCCAGCACAGGCATCCAGTATCCGTAGTTTCAGGTGCTGCACATCTCGTATCTTCACACCATAGACAATTGCCTTCAGATGACCCCAAAGATAAAAGTCTAAGGGGGTCAGATCGGGAGACCTTGGGGGCCATTCAACTGGCCCACGAGAACCAATCTACTTTCCAGGAAACTGTTCATCTAGGAATGCTCGGACCAAAAAAAAAAAAAAAAAAAAAAACAGTCTTGGAGGGATCCATCCAATGTGGGTTAGTGTCAGACCAATAGCGGTGGTTTTGTTTGTTAACTTCACCATTCACATAAACGTTTGCCTCATCACTGAATTAAATCTTCTGCGTGAACTGAGGGTCCTCTTCCAATTTTTGTTTTGCCCATTCTGCAAATTCTGTGCGCTGATCTGGGTCATCCTCGTTGAGATGCTGCAGTAGCTGGAGTTTGTAAGGGTGCCATTTGTGAGTAGCTAATATCCGCTGAAGGGATGTTCGACTAATGCCACTCTCCAGTGACATGCAGCGAGTGCTACGCTGTGGGCTCTTGCTGAATGAAGCTAGGACAGCCACTGATGTTTCTTCATTAGTGACAGTTTTCTTGCGTCCACATTTTGGCAAATCCAACACTGAACCAGTTTCACGAAACTTAGCAAGCAGTTTGCTAACTGTAGCATGGGAGATGGGTAGTCTCGTAGGGGGTCTTGCATTGAAATCTGCTGCAATGACCCGGTTACTGCATTCACCAGATATCAACACAATTTTGATCCGCTCCTCACGTGTTAACCTCTTCGACATGTCAATGGCTGTGAACAAAGAGAAACTTGTAAATAACTCATGAAAGAATAAAGTTACATTGAAATCAAGCACACCATTGTTTTTCTTGTGACATTACCAATAAGTTTGATGTGTCACATGGCCCTCTTCCTATTGAAAAAAACAAAAGTTGTATCCAAGATGGCCGACTTCTAAATGGCCACCATGGTCACCACCCATCTTGAGGAGTTTGCCACCTCACATATACTAATGTGCCACAAACAGGACTTTAATATCACCAACCATTCCCATTTTATTACGGTGTATCCATATGAAAGGCCCACCCTGTAGTTCTCCTCAAAACCTCGTCCATGTTCCATACCTCTACCATTAAAGTAGCTTTTGATTGTTTTGAGGTTTCTACACTTGTGAAGTCCCTGAAATGATAAGAATAGCCAAATGATAATATTAAATGTATCATAAGGTAGGGTGATTAAACTTGGGCCCTCATTCTTGCTCTTTATTCCATGTCCATTTTATGGATCTCAACATACTTTGCTGTACTATTTTGAGCCAGGCAGCATATTTTCTAATATGCACTGGTGGTGTATGGACTGAACGACAAGTCTATCTAATCTAATCTAACCTTGAATGACGTCACCGTTTCTGACAGACACGCTCTCCTCTTGGTGGCATAGTCAGCTCCATTCAAATGTCCTCTAAACGTGAATATGCCTGTGTTGAGGGTGACCCACTATTTTTCTTCCAACTACCACAGCGTCACATCCACTACATTGGTGCTAGCAGTCCCTCATTCACCACACATTCGCTCAAAGCATCCCAAACTTGTAACTCCTTACTGATCCATTACCTTTGTTATATTGCTGGCATTGTCTTGCAAAATAACGTGGACTTAATTCTTTGAAATTTTTCTTTCCAACATTTCCTCCATAGCTGTAGAGATGGACTCTCCTGAGTGCTAACCATGAAACTGTTTAGTCTGCAACACTGCTTTTTTATAGTGTAAAAGTAAAACTTGAGTCTGTCAATTGTGTGGTCAGACTTAGAAATGACGATGGACAGACGTCCGAGATCCCAATATCAGTTGTTAAGTTTAACGTGGGAATGCTTTCCAAACATTCAGAGAGGAAATTAGACACCTGCTTGTACATCTCTGGGATAGCTTGCTTGGAGATGAAATGGCAGTTTGGCAACACCAAATGCTCCATTAAGCCTTGAAAACCAGCATTTTCTACAGCAGAAAGGGTATGGTCATCAAGCACTATAAAATCAACAATTTTCTCTGTTATCAGCTTTGCTTTGTTGCTTTCTGGAGGGAGGACTCGGTGTTTTGTGTTTCTTTATATTATTCTTTGTTCTCGGTTATTCTGTTTTGTCTTTTGTTTAGGTTTGCTATGTGTTAATGTTTTTGTTTCATGTCTGCCTGTCAAGTTCAGTGTCCGGTCTGGTTCTCTGTGTCTGTTAGTTTCCTGTTTTATTCTGAAAGTTCATGTCTCATGTCAGTGTGTTCAGTTTTACCTCTCCCCTGTCTCGTTAGCCTAATTGCTCCCAGCTGTGTCTCCCTCCTGTGGCCCATTCCCTGATTACTCCCCGTGTATTTAAGCCCTGTGTTTTCCTGTGCTCTCTGTCGCGTTGTCTGATTAATTCCATGTCAGTCTGCATTATTCTATGTTACCTGGTACTCATTCCGCGTCTCTCTGCCATCTCTCTTTGTGCATTTTGCTCCTCCTCCCGTGAGTGTCTGGTTTAAGTTTTGTTCGTTAGTTTTCCCAGTTTAGGTTTGTTTACTCCCTGCTCTGCTCTTCTTGTTTTGTCACCTTCTCACCGCTGTAAATAAAACTCACTCGCACCCCAGCCAGTACCTGCATTTTGGATCCTTTTTCAATACACCACACAACTGACCCCAGCCGTGACAATAAAGCACCTTGGAGTGACTGTTGTGATTTGGTGCTATCTAGATAAAACTGAATTTGTCATATCTTAGTCATCACAACAACATTTGAAGCCGTGGACACCTGAACACTGTTATTTATGTGGCTGAATTGTACGCAGATTTATCCAGAAGAAGACTTTTAAAAAAATTTGCTCCTTGGAAAGGAAAGATTAGCCTTTGTCCCATTTTTCTGAGAAGTAGGAGCTTCCACTCAAGAAAATCACATTAGCTGCCTATCTGGTTCCTTTTTTTTTTTTTTCTTTTTATCTTCTGTAAACGGATTTAAGAGTCAAAATGCATGAAGGTCTCTGTCAGTTTCGGTGTCTCATATGATGCTTTTATAGTGCACTGTACATTGGATCAAATTCACATTTGAGATTTTGAACAGCATTACAAAATGGGCGATTAACTATACTGTGCACTACATAGATAACAGACAGTTCAAACACAGCAAAACTTTTATTAGACAAATTCAAGCTGAGGCAAAGTCGTCAACACCTGGGATGGCAAGTGTTGGCTCGGACACAGCAGATTTGAAATGTGAATTACACGTAAATACAAAGACGAGTAAAAAATAACAACAATGAAAAAATGGAGTTCCTGGTGTTATCCATCATAGTGTAAACTTTCAAATTAACAAAGACAGTTGGGGCGTATACTAGGCTGGATACAAGAGGGAAATGTCAAGCCACAAACTCACACACCATTTTTCAAGTTTTCTGTGTGTGATATAAAAGGAAAACTTGCACAATTCCCATTTTTGATGACTATTCTACAGAAAAAGTCTTCCTGATAGTAACATAATGATTATGGTTGACTAATGACCCTTGGATACAGATTTTTTTTCAGTAACAAAACATTGAGTTTGCTGCAAGTGAGTGACAAGTATGCCCAACGAAATAAAAATAACAGAAAATAACAGAAAGGGGTGACTAAATTGTAGGGAAAAAATGCATATGGACTGTGGAGGGGTTATGCTTGAGCTTCCACAATCCCACAATTCAACACTGCAGGAGAAGGAAATAGTCTCACTCCTGGGCAGGGGAACAATTAAGATTATCCCTCAGCTGGAGACTCAGAGAGGCTTTTTCTCTAGTGTTTTTTGTGCTGTGTTGGAAGAAGAAATTAGAAACTCCCCTTCATAATCACCAAATCCTTCTTAGAAATTTTCATTCACTAAAAACAAAAGAAACAACAAAAACACTCTCACTATTTTTCATATCTCAATTGAAGAACTTCTGATGAAGGATAAGGAAATCGAAAAAAGCAAGTCACTCATAACTCTCACTGTAACAGATCAGGCATACATACAGTGCATACTGTCAGTAAGGAAAATAATCATGCACAAATGCAGTATTCTTCTCTTGTAAGATGATAAAATCAATCAAATAAAATTTCCATCAAGACTTAAGTGCTACAAATTCACAAGTAAATAAGCTACTAGAGATAGTAGTGCAATTAGCGCCGTTTTTGTAAACACTGGGGACAGAGTCACTGCTTAAATACACTTTCTAAAACCCATGTTTTCAATGATGCTATAAAAACATTTTGCAAGGGGCCCATTGAGATGCTTCACATCTGTACTTGAACATGACAACCCACTAACTTTCTGTCATCACTCATTTTAAATGTCAGCACGGTGGATCCCACAGCACAGCTGCTCTTATTAACCTGTGTTTTTCTTCCTTTGTCAGACGATGTTTTGATCATGAGATAATGATTTCATTTGGAGCGTCAGTGCCTTGGAAATGACAGCTGGTTAACACACATGTGTATTTACATCTCAGAGTGTATCTTTGTGGATATTTCCATGCAGTTTTTCTTCTTTTGTTTCCGCTAGAAAGCTGTGCTGCAGGTTATATTTTATTAATGCTTACAAGGCCTACTGTAGGTGAAGTGTGTAATGTACATAGGACTTCTGCACAGATCAGCAGGCAACTATAAAGGTTTATTGTCATTTGCTTAAACTTAAAGTGACCAAGATAACAGAACAGCCTGTGTCTCGATTAAAGCCTGGAAAGTGCATTAACCAGGTGGGAATATGAATGTTTATACTTTAACCTTTCATTTTCAAATTGTTTATGTCAGTTTAACTTTGAATTCCAGCTTTCACTTGAGATTTTATGGTACATGCAACTGCTTGTAATATAGGTGTCGGGTGACAGCAGGTGTGTTTTTCAGCGATACCACTTATGTGATGTTTGAATCCGACTGTAATTTCTCTGTGCTGCTGACACTCTCCTTTCACTTCCCTTTAGGTGAGGTAAAAAGGTGTTTTTACGCTCCAAAACAGCTGGTGAAATAAAAGGCCGTCACCACACAGACGCTCTTCAATGAAGCAGAAGCTGTTAACGGAAAATCATAATGAAGAGCATAAACCATTTGCTTTCTCTCTCCGACGATTTGCCTCATTTTCTCCTGCACTGCCTCTTTCTGTCTCCGACTCATGCGCGTAATGAGTGTCAGATCTAACAACCATCTCTTTTTCATCAATATGCTTTGTTTCGCCTTTGTAGGCAAAGAAAAGCCCATTGACAACAGCAGTGAACGTAGCTTTCAATTTGTGTTAATTGTGTTTTTGTGCTACATGCTTCTCACTAATTGTAACAAATAGTGTGTATTCTTCATTTTGTATTGGTCCATTTTGCACTCTATACAGCGGCACATCCGTAAAATGAATTAAGGGCGAGGACTTGATATCTTTTCTCTTCCTCCTCACCACACCGAGCACGCCACAAAGCCAGGCTCAGACTCATTATTACTGCTCTTTGTGTGAGAGAACAGATCCATTATGAAGAATGATTTACTGTCCACATTAACTGTTTGCGTTTCACAGCAGAGGGACTGCACCTTTGTTATTCTTTGGAAAATAGGCGAGCTGTTTATCAGTTTATTTACTTTATCAGTGCCACAAAAATCTTAAAGAAATAGCCCACGTGTATGTGAAACAAGTTTATTAGAAATAAATATGTTACACTTTTTAGGTGACATTTGGAATTATCATATTGCATTAGTTGTTTTTACACTGCTTGCAGTAAGTCCAAGTTTCTGCTGACAGGAAATGACAGAAAAGAAAACAGGGAACATTAGGGGGAAAAGGCATAAGATCATTTTATGTTAAAATGGTAACATGGGGTTAATGATAAAGAGGAAAGTTGTACAATGTAACAAAAGTTGCCTCAAGGTGATTTATGGTGTAAGGCAAAGAGCCCACAAAAAACAGAGAAAACCCCAACATCATATAACCTCTGATGAGCAAGTGCTTTGGTGACAGTGGGAAGGAAGAAAAACCTCTAACAGGAGAACCAGGCTCAGGGAGCAGCGGCTGGGGGTGAGGGGAGGGAGACAGGACAAAAGACACACTGTGGAAGAGATTAACCCTTTCATGCATGAATTATGACAATCAGGATTTTTTGTCTTAAGTATTTTTATTCATCTTTAGGCATGAAAACAAGATTTTTGAACTTCATTTTTGTAAACATGTACTTTTCAAAGCGTTTTTTACATGTCCACTTATGTGGGCAACACTGGCTGACCAGTGGGTGGCAGGGTATGGAGTGACACATCAGTGTCCAATGTAGTGGTTTATGTGCAAGTATACCATCAAAACTAATGCAAATACAAGAAAACAGCCTCTGAATAGCTGTCCACTGTTGTGACCACTATGCGTGAAATAGTTAATAATAATTAATAATTAAATGCAGAGTGGTGTATATTAACATAGTGAAAGAAAAAGGTGACTAAAGAAGAAACACTCATCACGGGAAGCTCCAGCAGCGTAGACCTATTGCAGTGTAACTAAGAGAGGATTCAGGCTCACCTGATCCAACCCATTTATGAGTCATAACTTTATGTTAACCTAATCTATAAACTTAATCATTAAGATGTATAAAATGCTACAGACTGGGAAATCACAAAATTATCAGTAATTAAAATTACTTTGTGTTGATTTATTTCAGCTGAAACATTCTTGTCACATTTCAGTTATAGCCACTTAAACTTGAATTGCAATAACAAGGCACATGTAAAATGTATATAGTAAAATGGACAGACTTTATTTGTGGATAAATAAATAAAGTCTGTTTAAGACTTTATTTATTTATTTATCCAGCGCCACCAAGAGTCATGTGGCGCTGTCACTTGGTGTTCGCTCGCTCTGTGGTAGAGTATCACTTCCTGTTTCTGCTCAAACACAGTGGTGTTTCTGAGTAGCTTATCTGCTTAGCAATTTAATTAACAACTTTTAAATACATTCTTTTTTCAGAGTATAATCTTCACGTGCTTCATCCGAAGCACACTTTCTGTGTACTCACTACCTAATTTATAGCCAAAGTATTCACTCACTGTGTCTGTACTGTTTTGCTAGATTAGCTTAGCTCGTAGCCGACTCGCTAGCAGCATGGCTACTTCACCTGTCCCTCCTGCACTTTCCTGCTCATTGTGTCAGATGTTTAGTTACTCCTCGGCCTCCTTTGGCAGTAATGATACTTGTAACAAATGTAGAATACTTGTAGCTCTGGAGGCCAGGATTACTGAATTGGAGACTCGGCTTCGCACCCTTCATTCACCCGTAGCTAGCCAGGCCCCTGTAGCTGGTGCAGCTGAAGATAGCGTAGGCCCCGCTAGCTGTTCCTCGGCAGACCCCAAGCAGCTGGAGAAAGAGGCCGGCTGGGTGACGGTGAGGAGGAAGCATAGTCCTAAACAGAAGCCCCAGGTACACCACCAACCTGTTCATGTGTCTAACCGTTTTTCCCCACTCAGCGACACACCCGCCGGAGGTCAAACTCAGGTACTTGGTGATTCTGTTCTCAGACATGTGAAGCCAAGTGACACTGGCAACCATAGTCAATTGTCTTCCAGGGGCCAGAGCAGGCGACATTGAAGGAAATTTAAAACTGCTGGCTAAGGGTAAACGTAAATTCAGTAAAATCATAATTCACGTTGGCAGTAATGACACCCGGTTACGCCAATCGGAGGTCACTAAAATCAATATTGAATCGGTGTGTAACTTTGCCAAAACAATGTCAGACTCTGTAGTTTACTCTGGTCCCCTCCCCAATCAGACCAGGAGTGGGCTTCATAGATAATTGGCAAGGATGATCTGATATCGTCGTGTTGGTGTTGTTCCCAGATCATCATGAAAATGTTGTTCCAGGTTCAACATTGCAAGTGACCAATGACATTGTTGTGACGTTATTCTTTTGCGTGCCAAGCCATTCGTGCATTTATCAAATTCCAATGTTGCAAGGACAATATCAATTCCGCTTACCGTTTATTGATTGTTGGTCAATTGATCCTCTGTCCGTTGATCGTTGATTGGCGGACAGAGGCGGTTTCTCGCAGCTTAAGTACAGTTTTTTGTTTTACTGCGGTTTTTCCCGAAGTTGCAAAAGTATGACGTCACAAAATTCTGATTGGTCACTTGCAATGTTGATCCTGGAACAACATTTAGTATGATGATCTGGGAACAACACCAACACGACAATATCAGATCGTGCAATTGGCAAACCTTCTGGAGGAAACCTGGTCTTGTTAGGAGAGACGGCATCCATCCCACTTTGGATGGAGCAGCTCTCATTTCTAGAAATATGGACAAATTTATTAAACCCCCCAGAATATGACTATCCAGAGCAGTGTTGCCAACTCCTCAGTAAGGAAAATCACTATTGGTTGTCCTAAAAGTCGCTAGAAGCCGCTAAATGATGTCATCACCTAATTTGTATAATTGGTCACGCTAATGTAATTGTAACCTGCATTGTTGGAGAGAGAAATAACATCGTGGAAGAGACATAAAGTGAGTAAAAAACATCCTAAATGCATTTAGAATTTATTTAGAACTACAAATTAAATTTCTTTTAGCAATTATTGTTTGTTTTAATGTCACAATTCCAACCCTGCTCCTTTACCCGGGCTTGGACCGGTGTTGTGCCAAAAAGTGATTGTCTGCCAAAAAGTGATTTCCAATGTTTCTGTGTATTTTTTATGTGTAATATCTTTACGTATGTTCGTAAACAGACTTCGGTGAACAGGGTTTACAAAGGGGTTATACATAGAAAATAAAAAATATCTGTTTTTCAATTATCTTTACAACTCTGTGTCATTGTAGTTACATTATAACCAATTCGGTCCTTTCTCCCCACTTAAAATATTTTTACAAAACTATTGTAATATTTGCTGCCATTTCTGCTGTCCTCTTGGCCAGCTTACTCTTACAAAAGACATTTTTAATGTTAATGAGATTTTTTTAACTGCATAAATAAAGGTTATATAAAAGTCAATGCCAAAAACTGATTGCAGCTTCTACCTTGTTACACGAATGTTGTTTGTGGCTCAAGATGACTTTATATCATCCATAAGGGATGCATTTGACATATGTTTCACATATTATAGCCCAACAAGTTACTTTTAGCAGTTTAAATACGAGCAATCAGTTTTTGGCAGACAATCACTTTTTGGCACAACACCAGCAAAAGTGACCCGAAATAGGCACTCTGGTGGAGTTACTTTGTGTGTGTGTGTGTGTTTATAAGTAGTTTTAAACCTTGTGATCCACAAAACAGCATAACAGTAAAAGAAAAACTGACTGTGTTACAATCAGTGCGGGAGCAGCGGTTTCGCTCATGCGCGATTCATTTGCAGTTTGGAGGTGCCCATGCCAGTACCCGCTGCTTGTTCAGGGTAAGAGCGATACGCGCTTTCACGTCAAAAAGTCATCAGAAATAAGTCTCCAATAACACCAGAAAAAGTCGTCAGATTTGTCGCTAGTCACTTTTTAGAAAAAAAGTCGCTAAGTTGGCAACACTGATCCAGAGTTGGGACCAGGAAGCAGAGTTGCAGTCGTACACGCCTCTCTGCAGCTTCTCTCCTCTTGCTAACCAACCCCCCCACCCAAAACCCATCTCCATTGAGACTGTGTCAGCTCCCAAAAAGACAAAAAACAAACTAAAAACCAGCAATAAACAACTTAAACATAAAAAATCACAAAGAAAGAACAATACAGTATCCACATCTGAACCAAAGAGTAAAACAGTGAAATGTGGATTATTAAATATTAGGTCTCTCTCCTCCAAGTCTCTGTTAGTACATGACTTAATAATTGATCAACAAATTATTGATCAATTATTAATCAATAATTTGTTGATCAAATTATTACAGAAATCTGGACCTGCTCAAAGAAGTCCTGCCATTAATTAATTCTTTGATCTTAAATATGATCAACCTATCTCTAATAATCGGCTATGTACCACAGGCCTTGAAGCTGGCTGTAGTTAAACCTTTACTCAAAAAGCATCTCTAGACCCAGCCGTCTTAGCTAATTATAGGCCAATCTCCAACCTTCCTTTCATACCAAAAATCCTTGAAAGAGTAGTTGTCACACAGCTGACAGATCATCTGCAGAGGAATGGCTTATTTGAAGAGTTTCAGTCAGGTTTCAGAGCTCATCACAGCACAGAAACAGCTTTAGTGAAGGTTACAAATGATCTTCTTATGGCCTCTGACTGTGGACTCATCTCTGTGCTTGTCCTGCTAGACCTTAGTGCAGCATTCGATACTGTTGACCATAATATCCTATTAGAGCGATTAGAACATGCTGTAGGTATTACAGGTACTGCACTGCAGTGGTTTGTATCATATCTATCTAATAGACTCCAATTTTTACATGTAAATGGAGAGTCCTCTTCACACACTGAGGTTAATTTTGGAGTTCCACAGGGTTCAGTGCTAGGACCAATTCTGTTTACATTATACATGCTTCCCCTAGGCAGCATCATTAGAAGACATAGCATACATTTTCACTGCTATGCAGATGACACCCAGCTCTATCTATCTATGAAGCCAGATAACACACACCAATTAGAGCACTTTGCTCTCGCACTGCAGTCTTAGAGTATTTAAAAGTAGAATGGGAGGCAGAGCCTTCAGTTTTCAGGCCCCTCTTCTGTTGAACCAGCTCCCAGTTTGGATTCGGGAGACAGACACTATCTCTACTTTTAAGATTAGGCTTCAAACTTTCCTTTTTGCTAAAGCATATAGTTAGGGCTGGACCAGGTGACCCTGAATCCTCCCTTAGTTATGCTGCAATAGACGTAGGCTGCCGGGGATTCCCATGATGCATTGAGTTTTTCCTTTCTAGTCACCTTTCTCACTCACTATGTGTTAATAGACCTCTCTGCATCGAATCATATCTGTTATTAACCTCTGTGTCTCTTCCACAGCATGTCTTTGTCCTGTCTTCCTTCTCTCACCCCAACCGGTCGCAGCAGATGGCCGCCCCTCCCTGAGCCTGGTTCTGCCGGAGGTTTCTTCCTGTTAAAGGGGAGTTTTTCCTTTCCACTGTCGCCAAAGTGCTTGCTCATAGGGGGTCATATGATTGTTGGGCTTCTCTCTGTTTCTATGAAACGCCTTGAGGCGACTTTTGTTTTGATTTGACGCTATATAAATAAAATAGAATTGAATTGAATTGAATTGAATTGATAATGATTTTTCCCTTTAATTGTTCAGAACTTTGAGCCTATACCACAGATTTTATGTTCTTAAGGTTTTCTCCAGGGAGCTTTCCATCCTCAGTTCAACAGAAAAACAAGCCATACATGTGTTCTAGTCTGATTCAAGCACTGGTTTTGATAAGTGGACCAAAGGTGTGTTTGATGTGATTTTTGTTTGTTTTTAGTCAGTTATGTAAAATCTCAACAGTTTTTTTCAACAACAGTATTTTGAACAAATGTTGCCTTTTTTCCACTGAGGATAATTTTCTCATTTGAAACCGCATCAGAGGCTTTAAGGGTGCAGTGAGTCTTAGATAAAGTACCCTCCTTTTCAGCTAGTCTCTCACATTAACTCATCTCCACTTTCAACCTTATGGTCCTTCTCAGTCAGAAGGGTAATTACTGTCTCCCTCGTTCACTCACTGAGTTTCCAAGTGTCTCTTGCACTTTTTTTCATTTACTCAGTTTCATTCTCTTTCTGGCTTGTGTGTCAACCTCTCTGCAGAACCATTGCTCTGCACTTTCATTTTCTAATTTGTTTCCTGTCCCTTTTTTGCAGCGACAGCAGGAATTACAGCCTCACAGAGCCTTTCAAAAAAACAGAAACCCTGTATTGACAGATCAATCAGCTAAAGCCTTGGCCAAAAGACTTACACTGTTTGACACTGTGTGTGTGTGTGTGTGTGTGTGTGTGTATGCACATGTCCACCAAACTGGTGTTTAGAATGTGACTTTCTCTGGATTTTATTTTAACTCTCACCATTTCACATCACATTTAATTGCACCTTGCACCAGTTTATCAGTACACTAAGGCTTATAGTTCAACAAAGCACAAAACACTTTTTGCCCAATTTCTCATTACCTCTGCCAAGGTGGTACTTCCTTTTGTTAGTGTTGTTAAACACCATAGTTTTGAATGAATTCTGATAAAACCTTTGTAAGGGTCTTGAGTGGGGTCATGTTAACAACACATTGATATTTCCCTTATATTCACCAAGGTCTTCAGGCTCGGTTCAAGTGTGATATGCATTCCCAACATATAGAAATTACAATATAAATATTTAAATTATTGTGACATTTGACCTCTGACCTCTCCTTTAAGGTAAATTGATCTGAAGGTCAAACTGATAACAATTATGTTTGCCCTGAAAGATCAAACAGACTTAAGAAACTTAAAAAACCCCATCAAATAGAAAAACACACAAAACACAACAGAAGATAAAACACAGTGGAAGTAGACAAAACCGAGCTACCGCAAAACCCAATAGAAGATTTTTAAGGACACAATAATGTTATGGGGTGCCAGATAAGAAGTTGCAACGTGTGTTTGCGTACATATAAAAGGCACTGTTTTTGTCCGCTAGAGTGGGATTTTCACGGCACATTCTGCACCACATCTCTGTGCGTTCATCATTTGTTTGAAGCCAGCTCACCTCCTGCAACCACTTTTCCGAGAATACGCGCTTCTTTTGTGGTTCGGACTCCTTTTGATATTTCTTTGGAGGTGGCGGAACACCAAAGTAATTGCTTAAAGGAGCTTGCTTCTTGCTTCTTCGACATCTTTAAGAGTTCTAAACAAATGTCTGTCCTCCAGAAAATCGTATGTACGCAAACGTGCGTTGCAACTTCTTATCTGTTGCGCGTCTTTTATTTTGACAGCCCATGCGCACCTGCGGACCACTTATGTGCACCCCTGGTTAAAACATCATTAGTGTTGTCAGGGAGACCAAGATACAAAGCAATGTGCATTTTGATTCATATAATACTGTACATGTTTGCTAGAAAAGCGAAAAAAGAAAATGCATGCAAGGCATTTCACTATTTATTATGCAACTTTTTATACAACACATATCAAATATGTGTGTGTGCTGCAACTTTGTCAGATCCCTGTTGCATCCTCCCATTAAGTGCAAGGAGTCCTTTAGCATTAGTGCTCTGATGCACAGGACTGAATGGCCCTGTTTTACAGATGTGAAAGGGGAAGGGGCTTGCATCCCTGTCAAACCCTAGTGTTTTCCATCCGTTTAGTCACCTTTGGTGGGTGGTTGGGTTTATGCTTTAAAAACAACTTTTTTAGGTTTTAGCACTAAAATGTTCTTGGTTTGGTTTAGGAAAAGATAGAGGTTTGGGTTACAACACACCCTTGACTGCAGGCAAAAGACAAGTTAGGAGAGACCAGACACTCCCGCTGACACATCAAAACACACATTTTGAATGGATGTGCATTGGTGAAAAAAATCATGACCAAAAACAGTATTAAAATTGAAAAACTGAATAGAGCTGTAGAACATATAGAAAATAAATGCGACACACACAGTGAAATGCCTTTATAGCGATAAGAGAAGCAGAGAGAGATGGACAGCAGGGATAAGTCATGAAGTCATGGATGGAGTCAGTGGGGTAGGAAGGAGATAAAGAGGGATGAAGAGGAGCAGAGGATCACCTGTTATCCTTCACATATGAATAACAAAATCCTCCAGATAAGCACTCATGCAGAGAAAACAAATCCCACAATAAAACACAAAAATACACGTTTTGTACCTTCCATTCAGTGTCTGGTGATTCTGTGAGCAAGTTTAATGTTTCTGTGGCGTTCTTTCAATAACAGCAAAGGTGAAAACAGCTATGACAAGAAACGTGGGAGGGACACACCAGGCATGACAGTTTTGGAGTTCTATCCTTTCAGCTCTGATTTAGCTGATATATTTAGACTTGATGTGAAGGACTATATGCCCTCTTTGGTGAAGAAATTCTATAGCTGTCGGGGCACACCAAGTTCTTTCAAAGCCTCAATGAATTAAATGACAAATGCAAAAGGAAAGTTTGTTTTTCCAGGATCCTGAGACATTTTATGACATTTTACTGATATGACTTTTATTCATCTGATGTGCACACGGAGGTAAAGTAATAAAAGCAGATCTGATCTGAGCAGGCAAAGCAGTTTTCACCATCGGTGATTGCACTGGTAGCATTTCACCAGTTGTTTCCTGTGTTTGGAAGCTGCCAATGAGCTTTTTAAACAACCCACTGACAAAGAGTGACAGCTGGAAATTGTCAAATTAAAGTTGTTCAAAACAAGGGCTATTTAATTGAATCGATTAAGTGATTATATAGTTTAGTACAGTCAACATGAACAAGCGGGAATATTGTGGTCTTTCGTACCACAGTAGAATAGTAAATCAATGACAAAACATCAAGTGAAATTACAAAATGTTTAAATTTCTTCAATTTGACTGTTTACCTCTGTTTAGCTCCAAAAAAAACTGTTCTGACATCACCTAAAACAGGCCGTTCATGCCTGAAGACCCTCCGATTTAAAATAATTCTGCAAAGAGGACTGAGCCAAAATTCCTCCACAGAAATGTGAAAAACATATTGCCAGTTATAGGAAATGTTTGATTGCAGTTCTTACTGCCAGGGGTGGCACAAAAAGTTAATTGGTTTAGCGTATAAATGTGCACTATATATTTTACCCATTAGCTTTTTGATTTGGTTAAAATGAACTCAGACAGGCCAGTTTACAGTGACCAGCCAAAACTCTCAAGGCCTTTACACACCAGACCTGTAAAATCAATAACAATATTTAGTGCGTTTGAAATATTTTTAAGACTTGCCTACTCTTAACACAGCTGCCACAAATACACTAGACGAATTTGTGACATTTATTTATTTGAACCAAGATTTGACCAATCAGATCACTGCTTTTGGTAACAAGTGCTCAAATATTGCACCAGTACTAAATGTACAATGATAGGGAAATAACAAACTGTCCCACTCACATCCTTTCATATGTATGAAAGCTTTAATTCCTAGATCAAACCATAGTATTCTCCCTGCTGCTGCTTTCTCATGAGAGATGGATGAACCCAGAGTCTCCTCTTTTTTCCTTTTCTCCTTTAGGAGCAGGAAGACCAGTTCATAATCACTTCATGTCAACTTCATTTTTTACACATTGTGTTTTTTGAGGACAAATTTTCCACAAAAACACAACAAGTTCAATGTGTATATAAGTTTTTATAAGAATATAAAATTCAGAATTTCATGTCAAGTTTACATTTAGAAAAGGAAGTCATTAATTCATTGAGTGGAATACGTTTTACATTACGGGCTGTTTATTTCATCAACATCACACTGACAACTTGGAGTGAAGAATTACTTTTTGCCACATAAAGCCTGCAGGGTTTTATGACACAATCTGAAACACAATTATCTGAACAATAGAAAAGACATCACCGCCTAAAGATGTTCAAGAAGACTGTCAAACCGCGACTTCCTCGCACAGATACAACGATAGAAATAAAAACAATGTGTTTGATAGCGTATATGAGTCTAAGAAAACTGAGGATGCATCAGAGTGGGATATCTTATCTGTAGCTGACAGTCTTGGTCCATTTTCAGGTGTTCCAGCCACTATTTCAGGATCTCAGATACAAATTTAATTAAAGTTAATGAAATGATTTGATTATCTAATCAGGTTCGAGTCAAAAATATTCAGTTTTAAACATTTAAGTTCTTTTACCATTTATGAGTGGGGACCAGAGATGGGCAGTAACGCATAATCTGATTACTTTTTTCAAGTAATGAGTAAAGTAAGGGATTACTATTGCAAAAACGGTAATTAGATTACTGTTACTTTCCCGTATGAACGCTGCGTTACTGCGTTACTAAAACCGTGATTTTTTTGCGAGAATGTCTCATGACAGTGATGTAAGCGAGTGCGACGTTGGTGACAACAGCTGTGTGCAGATCAACAACGGACAATATATCGAGTGCGGGAGAGAATGTGAGAGTGAAGCGTTTAAAGCGTGGAAGTACTGACCTTACTTTGAATTTGATTCCATAAAAAGTGACAAAAACATTAGTGTCCGTTGTGCGTGGGAAGAAAACTTCTTTTTACAGCGAAAAAAAACCCTAAACTTCCAAGCAAGCACCGAGTGCGCAACTTTTTTGAGGAAGTAATCAGTAATTAGTTACTGATTACTTTTTTCAAGTAACTTCAATTCAATTCAATTCAATTCAATTCAATTTTATTTATATAGCGCCAAATCACAACAAATGTCGCCTCAAGGCGCTTCATAGATACAGAGAAAAGCCCAACAATCATATGACCCCCTATGAGCAAGCACTTTGGCGACAGTGGGAAGGAAAAACTCCCTTTTAACAAGAAGAAACCTCCGGCAGAACCAGGCTCAGGGAGGGGCGGGGCCATCTGCTGCGACCGGTTGGGGTGTGAGAAGGAAGACAGGATAAAAGACATGCTGTGGAAGAGAGACAGAGATTAATAACAGATATGATTCAATACAGAGAGGTCTATTAACACATAGTGAGTGAGAAAGGTGACTGGAAAGGAAAAACTCAGCAGCCTACATCTATTGCAGCATAACTAAGGGAGGATTCAGGGTCACCTGGTCCAGCCCTAACTATATGCTTTAGCAAAAAGGAAAGTTTTAAGCCTAATCTTAAAAGTAGAGATAGTGTCTGTCTCCCGAATCCAAACTGGAAGCTGGTTCCACAGAAGAGGGGCCTGAAAACTGAAGGCTCTCCCTCCCATTCTACTTTTAAATACTCTAGGAACAACAAGTAGGCCTGCAGAGTGGGAGCGAAGTGCTCTAATAGGGTAATATGGTACTACAAGGTCATTAAGATAAGATGGGGCCTGATTATTTAAGACCTTGTATGTGAGGAGCAGGATTTTGAATTCAATTCTGGATTTAACAGGAAGCCAATGAAGGGAAGCCAAAACAGGAGAAATATGCTCTCTCTTTCTAGTCCCTGTCAGTACTCTTGCTGCAGCATTTTGGATTAACTGAAGGCTTTCCAGTGAGTTTTTTGGACATCCTGATAATAATGAATTGCAGTAGTCCAGCCTGGAAGTAATAAATGCATGAACTAGTTTTTCAGCATCACTCTGAGACAGGATATTTCTAATTTTAGAGATGTTGCGCAAATGGAAGAACGCAGTCTTACATATTTGTTTAATATGTGCGTTGAAGGACATATCCTGGTCAAAAATGACTCCAAGGTTCCTCACAGTGTTACTGGAGGCCAAGGTAATGCCATCCAGAGTAAGAATCTGGTTAGATACCATATTTCTAAGCTTTTCAGCGCCGAGTACAATGACCTCAGTTTTATCTGAGTTAAGAAGCAGAAAGTTAGTGGCCATCCAAGTCTTTATGTCTTTAAGACATTCCTGCAATTTAACTAATTGGTGTGTGTTATCTGGCTTTATGGACAGATAGAGCTGGGTGTCATCTGCATAGCAGTGAAAATGTATGCTATGTCTTCTAATGATGCTGCCTAGGGGAAGCATGTATAATGTAAACAGAATTGGTCCTAGCACTGAACCCTGTGGAACTCCATAATTAACCTCAGTGTGTGAAGAGGACTCTCCATTTACATGCACAAATTGGAGTCTATTAGATAGATATGATACAAACCACTGCAGTGCAATACCTGTAATATCTACAGCATGTTCTAATCGCTCTAGCAGGATATTATGGTCAACAGTATCGAATGCTGCACTAAGGTCAAGAAGGACAAGCACAGAGATGAGTCCACTGTCAGACGCCATAAGAAGATCATTTGTAACCTTCACTAAAGCTGTTTCTGTGCTGTGATGAGCTCTGAAACCTGACTGAAACTCTTCAAATAAACCATTCCTCTGCAGATGATCTGTTAGCTGTTTGACAACTACTCTTTCAAGGATTTTTGATATGAAAGGAAGGTTGGAGATTGGCCTATAATTAGCTAAGACTGCTGGGTCTAGAGATGGCTTGACCAACACTGGTGGGGACTTAATTAATACTCCGTAAAGATTAATACTCCGTCTTAGTTTGACCGCAACAGGAGCGCTCCAGTTCGCTTCTAGTTCTCATCTCCGAGTTCTCTGCTGTAGTTTCATCCCCCAGTTCAATCTTTTTCCCTCATAAACATATATGTACAAATATGAGCACTCAGCCAATTAAAGCTGTCACAGAGTCGAAATGCTGACAGCACATTTACAGTGATTCAATGATGAAAACTCACCCACAATGGTGTGTGTGTGTGTGTGTGTGTGTGTGTGTGTGTGTGTGTGTGTGTGTGTGTGTGTGTGTGTGTGTGTGTGAAAAAGAGAGGTGGGCCCTCACAAACACTGAAACACACATATGTGTGTTTAAGCAATACTTATGAAGGTTTAATTCATCAGTATTAACCCCTGAATTTGTGGGTACTCTATAAGCAAATTCAGAAGTGCTTTAGACCATAAAAACAAATAATGAAGGACTGTCTGTCTTTAAACATTTCAGCACATTTTAGAAAGGTGTGTCTTTTCTGGCTTTCACCTTCGTCTTTTATTCAGCCAGACATCACTTCACCTGGATGTAAGTGTGTCTCCTAATACAGACAAATGGAGGTGTGGCTTTATGCAGACTGTAGGAAGGGAGTGCAGCCTGTGGATTTATACAGATTGAAAAAACTGACTAATAAACACATTTCTTAAATCTGATGGTAATTTTACATGCTCTTATTTTATTTCTTATTTTTTTTATTTCTTATTTTTAGAACAATTCTAGGCGAAGCCTATTAAGAAGCAGACAGGAAGAATAATTCCACAACTTCATCCACAAGTTTTTTCACAATCCTATACTAATACTCCCAAAGATACTTAAGTATATCATGACGTTGTAGCTTAATAGGTCTTAAGCCGTAGATGTAAGACTCTTTATTATCACTGCTCCACTGTTCAGGCATTGATAGATCTCACTATAATGTAAACATGGCCTGAAAAAAATGAAGAAAAAAATACACAACTGTCATCAGCTCACACAAACTCAAAAATTGCAAGACTCCAGAGCCTTTTCTTTTAGGGTTGTATTGCTCTGCTGACAATCTGCGTGCCATTCATATTCTTTAGTGCAGTTCCTAAAAACTAAAGACTAAATCAAGACATAACCATGAAAACCGAGCGCTAAATCTGAAATTATATTGTTATGCGCCAGATCCTGCTTTAATTTGCAGGCTCATGTTCTGTGTCT
Organism: Neolamprologus brichardi; assembly: GCF_056152115.1. Taxonomy (NCBI): domain Eukaryota; kingdom Metazoa; phylum Chordata; class Actinopteri; order Cichliformes; family Cichlidae; genus Neolamprologus; species Neolamprologus brichardi. Next base: position 11,076,592 of record NC_142119.1, read on the forward strand.
CATAATGTTTACCCATGTGTGCCTTTCATGTCTCTGTTCTAGTCATTTTCAATCTTATTTTATTCATCACTTACTGTCACTGTTGGTTTTAATTGTTTCTACAGTTGACTCAGTTATACTGTCTCTAAATGAAATTATCCCACTACATACTCTTTGTAGAACAGCCATATTGGTATAATAGCTAACTTTGCTTTAACTTGGTTGAAGTTAGTAAAGTTAGCTGGCTGTGAGGCTATTTCAGACCACAAATGAATTTCAGGTTATTCCAAGTAACCAGCAATCCTCATATGTTCAGCTATGATGTTAAGATTTCAAGTGTTAAACATCTTCCATGCATCTTTAGCCTGTGTCTTTATTCAAACAACTCCTTGTCATCTCTGCCAGATGTGCCACGAGGAACACTGCTTTCTGTCCACTAGCCCTCTGTGTTTGTGATGACTCCCGCAGAAATGACTCTGTATTGTTCCAATTAATGTGAAAGAAATTAAACAAGGACTTGGCTTCACATCTCTATATCACTGTTCTGAAGGTGCTAGTGCTAGAAAAAATAATACAGGAATAAGATGAATATTTTAACTTGCATTTTTTTATACTAGGTAATAACTACAGCAATATTATGAAAGATAAACAATAACAAATAACTTACACTTCCTGAGTAACGTGGAACACAATGGAGGGGAACTCTGACATGTTTCTTTTTTGGTTGAAATTCAATCCACCCTTGTTCTCGTCCTTGTTCTCGTTCTGCCTTTGAAACTACTTCATATTTCATAATTACAAGTGTGCTTGACTGGTTTTATTGGCTGTCATAATTAGCCCAGGACATTAATAGGGTGTCTGCATGAGAGCTATTAAACCACAATGAATACTAAGTAAAACAAAATAAAAAAATCAATCACCAGCAAATCAAAGTCTCTAAGAAGGGAAATAAGCGGAGTCTTCAAGCAAAGGTCAAACCGTGTACTGTACAAGCAATTTGTATCTTTTAGCAACAGGCCTTTGGGACTCTGGGTTTAATCAAAGAATGACATCAATATAATGTGCATTAACTGAAGTACTTTATATATTCAATATTGTTAAAGTCAGTGAGTTTTAGTGCAGGCTCAGATTTTTCATTAAATTGCCATAAAATGTCATTCAATCTGACATTTCACTCCCAGTTTTGGAGATCAGATGAAATCTCTTTTTGATTGTTTAGCTCAGATTTTCTCATTTGGTTTAATTTCAACAACTTCAGGGGTCTGCACTATAAAGCAGGATTTTTAGTGCAGTAACAAACTACTTTGCAGCCTTTCAGCTTGTTATGCAAGTCATTTCTTTTTGGTATTTTAGTTGTTGAATCCTTTGCAGGGGATACATTAGATACCATTAGGAATCTAAACTGGCACTCTCCAAAGTCACTCATAAAATCCTGTAAAGTTTAGTTTTGCTTTAAAAGAAATGGACCAGTCCATATTCAGGACCAGTCTGGTTAGGACTTCTTGATGGGTGGCTGAGGTAAGCTGCGAGTTCTAGTGGGCTTCCGTTATATGTGATGCCCATATCCAACTCGTTCTCTACTCTGAATGATCTCTCCATCACAAAAAACATACTCAAGGGTAGTTGTTCATGGCAGCAACCTAGCATTCAAGTAATGTCGAGACATTTTTCACCAAGTCGAACACTGGGGAGTCTCCTTATGGCATCCTGCAATCTACCACCAACCATTTAAAAAAATGTTTCAAGAAACAGATATCAGTATAAAGTGTTGATATGTTTCATATGTGCACTCTTCTGTAGACTGTCTGACGACTATGAAAGAGTCCCCCAAAAGGTCCATGAATTTGATGCTGCTCACGAAAAAAGTTGCAACACATTACACAAAAACAGTGACAAAACCAAAAAACACAGAAGGGACATGCATACTGTACAGTCAAGTGGAAACGTATTTGCTCCCTTCCTGATAGCTCAGTATTTTTGCATATTTGTCAAACTGAAATCATCACATTTTAATGTCAGACAAAGATTAAACGCTGACTTCAAACGGTGACTTCATCTATAAAGGGGGAAAAAACTATCCAAGAACCTCATACCAACAGTCACACATGGTGGCAGTAGTGTGATGGTCTGGGGCTGCTTTGCTGCTTCACAACCTCGACAACTTGTTGTAGGTGGCGGTAACACAAATTCTGCTCTTTACCAGAAACCCTGAAGCAAGTGTTTGGATATAAGTTCATATCCTGAGGCTCGAACACACCAGGAGGTCCAGCTCTGAATGGCTCAAAAATAAACAAAATGAATGATTTGGAGTAGTCTAGTCAAAGTCTAAAACCTACTGAACTGTTGTGGCGTGACCTTAAACAGGCTGTTCATGCTCAAAAACTCTCCAATATGGCTGAATTAAAATTACATTTCAAAGAAGAGTGGGAAAAATCCCTCCACAGCAATATGAAGGAGTCATTTTTGGTTATCACAAATGCTTGATTGCACACTTTGCTGCCAAGATTGGTACAACCAGTCATTAGGTTTAGAGGGCAATTACATGAAGCACCTTCGTGTGACTGTTGATGTGAATTGGCACTATGTAAATAAAATTAAGCTGACTTGATTTTTTTCACATAGAGCCAGGTAGATGTGGATAGCTTTTCCCCCTGGATGACCAGAAACTCTTCAATGTGACGAATATGTGAAAACTAAGAATTCAGAAAGGGGGCAAACCCTTTTCCACGGCACCATAGTGATGTCTATGCATAAAAAAACCCACTCATTTACACCTCCTACCCCCAAACTGCCCCAAATACCACTGTTTAACCAAATAACCCAGAGCATATGCTGCAGGGTGATACAAATAACACAGCAGTAGGTTTTATTTATAATTTACAGACAAAGCATAGGCACTTCTTGGGATCTCAGCTCTCTCTCTTTAACTTGTCTCTATATCCATCCATTTTCTTTTGCTTGCATGTCACAAGGGGGCTGGAGCCTACTCCAGCCGTATAAGGCTGACAGGCAGAGTACACAGTCATGCTCACGTTTGCAGCAACAGCCAATTTACAATCACTAATTACCAAAATGTCATGCATGCCTTTGGGCTGTGGGAGGAAGGTGGAGTACCTGGAGAGAAAATCCAAATTCGGCACAGAAAGCCCCCTGCCCGCCCGCCTCTAGGTAAGCTTTGAATTCAGGACCTTCTTTCTATGAGGTGACATCGCTAACCACCACTCCACTAACATCTTGTTAGATATAACATTGCCAAACAGACACTGAACATTTGCTGGCTAGCTACAAATTAACAACAGTGCAGCACTGAAGAGAGGCCCTGAGGCAAAGCCTTGGGAGGTAGCATAAACTCCATACCCTTTCACCGGGGAAAAAGAAGGCTTCAGTCCACGTCAAAATCAGTTGAGGCTGTTAGGCTACAGAAAGTTACATTACAAGGCACTTTAATACAGTATATGTTCTGAAAATGCGTTCACATGCATGTGTGCTTGCATGTCATCAGTTAACATAATTGTGAAATACAGCTTGTCCAGTGAATGTTTCTGGTACATGTGCTGATCACAGATCTTCAGGAAGCCTCAACATGGAAATGCACAAAGACATAGAGATGTCTTGCTGCAGAATACGGTGAGGTTGTGTTCTGGGGCTGGTAGATGGATATGTGGCATTCCAGGTTTTAAGGTATTCATTCAATTAAAATTAAACTATTGCAGAAATATATCTTTATATCTTTATATTATATTTTTTTCCTTTTGTGGAGATCAGTAAAATATTTCCCTGATCTCCACACTTTCAGTGAAATTTATTGACAGACACAAAAATATAACCGCAAGGTCACCGTCAGGTTATAGTACTTTTTGGCAAATCGTTATTATTCATAAATTTATTTGGGGGGAAATGAAAGCATGAAGCTTTTTTCCACCTTTTCAATTCAAGTTTAAAAAGTTAATCTACAATCACCACAGACTTCTGAAGTGCTGAGGAGAGAGTGAAATGTTGTGAACTTCAGAAAATCACATCTCGCAATCAAGTCTCAAACGTTTTGAGGCAAAAAAAATAAGCTAATGAAGTTTCTTCCTGTGATTCAAGAGAGATTAAAACATATCAGAAATCTGACTTGGAGCAAAACACAAATCTAGCTATATTTTGCCCTCCTGACTGATTTCCAAGAAGGGTTTTTTAAAATATAAAGTCACCAGCCAGATCCTCACACTCATATTGCAAAGCTATGATGCAGAAATCCTTCTTCGGGAGTGCTTGTCTTATGTAAGAAATATGTGAACACACTGTACACATTTTGTGTTTTGTAGGAATCAGCCAGCCCTACTTCCCTGCAGGATTAATAATAGCTCACAGCTGACACACATCTGTCCGTCTGTTGTTTGTCTTCCACTGAGCTCCTGACCCTGATTTAAATGTATAACTATCCTTTGTTCTGTGCTGATGTCTCATTGTGTCGTTGAAAGGCATCTGAAACAAGTAACTGGGTAAAAATCATGGACTCAAATGTGTCATGGTGATGTGACTCATCTATCAGACTTATCAGGCTTTCTTTCCCTTGGTTTTCTGGTTTGCTTTACAAGGTGTTGGGGTCATACTGTTCATAAGATTCATATGAAATCAATTCTAATATTTCCAAAGAGACCTAATACCAGGTTGAACACCCAGTACATCAGCCGTTCCTTGACCAACCTATAAGTGGTAATGCATTGGGACTGAATAGAGATGTCAGCACCTTAGCAGTGAATCCACCACTGTGCCCTCTTGCAGCCATTATATTTTTAATAAGGTATGCTAACACTGACTATTGCTCGCTGCTCCTTGCAAATGTACTACCTAGTATAAAAATTATTGGCTGTTCCCAAAAATGGTGCCACACCAAAAAGCTCCTTGTGATTACTTTGGCTCTAGCAGATTCACCTGAAGTTTGCATCAAAGTAAAAGATGCTTACTTATCTTCAAACATTCACCTTTTACTCTCCAAGTAGTGAAATTTAAACAGTGCATCACAAACCAGAGAAGAAGGCTGTTCACTTCCAAAGGGAAAGTCATGCATTGCTACTGCAATCAACAAGTTTTAACATGTTTTAGGTGCTTCTGGTTTGCATTGCACTCACTTTTTCAGTGAGTAGTGTTTTCAGAAAAGTCGGCATCCTCCATCTAAACTACTGATCACTGTGGTAACATGCTAGTGGCCAAAGCGATCACAGGATTTACTGTGTATCACTGTGTAAGTCTTTGGAACCAATTTCAACCAACCACTGTGCTCTAGAGCCCAGTGATTGCCAGATGGCCACTGCCAAAGTCTCTAGACTGGTGAGACTGGAGCTTTTTTGGTTCATTTTCTTTGGTCTTTTTTTTCTTTATGTAATACATCAACAGTGACAATTCAGGAAATCTGTGTGTATATAAGCGTGCAGACTTTCAGATAATTAGACACAGTAGAATTGAGGAAAACACCAACACAACAGTTTTTCATGTGTTTTTTTACTCTGCAGTAGTTAAGCACTCCTCTGTGATTTGTGTGATTTGTGCTGCTGTGCACTGACAATCAATTCAATTCAATTTTATATATACAGCGCCAAATCACAACAACAGTTTCCTCAGGGAAATAATATCAGGTATACCCTACAATAATACAAAGAAAACAGAGAAAACTCCAACAATCATATGACCCCCCTATGAGCAGCACTTTGGCAACAGTAGGAAAGAAAAACTCAGTATAACAGGAAGAAAGCTCCTGCAGAACCAGGCTCAGTGAGGGACGGCCATCTGCAACGACTAGTTGAGGGTGAGTGGATGAAAACAGGCCAAAGACATGCTATTGAAGAGAGGCAGAGAATAATGATAACACATAATTAAATGCAGAGAGGTGTATTAACACTTGAGGAATCCCTCAGCAGCCTACGCCTATTACAGCATATCTAAGGGAGGATCCAAGGTCCCCTATCCACCCTTATATGCTTTAGCAAAAAGGAATGTTTTAAGTCTAATCTTAAAAGTAGAGATAGTGTCTGTCTCCCGAACTGAAACTGGAAGCTGGTTCCACAAAAGAGGGGCATGAAAACTGAAGGCTCTGCCTCCTATTCTACTTTTAATTAGTCTAGGAACAACAAGTAAGCCTGCAGTGTGAGAGCGAAGTGCTCTAATGGGGAGATATGGTACTACAAGGTCATTAAGATAAGATGGGGCCTGATTATTCAAGACCAGCTTCCAGTTTGGATTCAGGAGACAGACACTATCTCTACTTTTAAGATTAGGCTTCAAACTTTCCTTTTTGCTAAAGCATATAGTTAGGGCTGGACCAGGTGACCCTGAATCCTCCCTTAGTTATGCTGCAATAGACGTAGGCTGCCGGGGATTCCCATGATGCATTGAGTTTTTCCTTTCCAGTCACCTTTCTCACTCACTATGTGTTAACAGACCTCACTGCATTGAATCATATCTGTTATTAACCTCTGTCTCTCTTCCACAGCATGTCTTTTATCCTGTCTTCCTTCTCTCACCCCAACCAATCACAGCAGATGGCCCCGCCCCTCCCTGAGCCTGGTTCTGCCGGAGGTTTCTTCCTGTTAAAAGGGAGTCTTTCCTTCCCACTGTCGCCAAAGTGCTCATAGGGGGTCATATGATTGTTGGGTTTTTCTCTGTATCTATGAAGCGCCTTGAGGCGACTTTTGTTGTGATTTGGTGCTATATAAATAAAATTGAATTGAATTGAATAAAGTTCTAAAAAAATAAGATTTGAAAAGTGTGTCATAAGTTTATATAAATCGTACTACTTATGTTCAGATGATCAATCAGTTCTGTGTAAGGGACAAGTGTTAATTAATTTTAGCATAATAATTTAATTAGAAAGAGTAATCAAATTACAGAATAATAAAACATATGACTACCTACAAGGAAGAAGACAAAGGCAAATCCTTTAAGTCCTGTTAGATGTGACTTGGAAACTCAATCAAACGGAAGCTTGTTAATGCAGAAATGACAGAGCTTTCTTCTTTTTTTCAGTTTACCATTTTTCTCCCTTTTGTCCTCTAATTGAAAAAAAGGGAAAAGAATTACAGAAAAGCTACTTTTTCAAACATTTAAAGAAACTGACAACTTTGTCTTAACCTATCAGATAGAAATCTAAGGAATCTGGAGTCTGGGATAACACTTTCATGAGGCCGTCATATTCTGATATCTGCAGTATGGCTGACATTCTACAGCACAAAGAGGCCCTGCCATTTAGGTTTAAGTGTCTAAGTTAGTGGCGTGTTTCAAATGAATGCCCACATTCATGCTTGTACTTCTGGGTTCCCATCAGAATATATCCCAGAGCATCACACCTCTTCTTCTGACTTGTCTTCTTCCCACACTGAGTCTGTACCATCACTTCCCCGAGTAGACAGGGGACAGCTTAAAATCCCTGTTTATGTGACGTGAAGCTTATTACATAAAATAAGCAACAATCTTTTGTTATGTCTAGGGAAATGTTACATGTCAATGCTTTACAGAGAGCGTCGGCATGGGCTTTCAGTCTGCCTAATACACGTCAGGATGTGATGCAAGCATGTTTTGGCCTAGAAGCACTTCTTTCAATTCATATCAGACAGATTACCTCTTATCCCTTAGCAGTGACCCTTGAACACTGTGGTGCCAGTTCACTAACTCCATCCCTGTCTTGGATGACTTTTAAAAAGGCACACAACCATTGGTCAAAGCACCATACAAGATATTACTTAGCATTTTTTAAAACCTCTCAGGTCTTTACACTGGCCCATTTCCCCAGCATCCAATAAACTGGAGGACTCTTCACTCACTGTCACCTATGTAAGTGGATAATTCATTAGTTCTTCAGATTAGATTTGTGTATTAACAAATAATTAAAGTTGTCTTCTTTATTAATCCCATTAGTCATTTCACTGTGATACTATGGAGGTTCTCGGTTTGTAAAACCACTAAAGTAAACTTGCTACCAGTAGTTAAACAGAAATATCAGTCAGAGATGGCAATTTCCTGCGCATTTTGCTCCTGACAAGTTAGACACTTGTTAGCACTTCTACTTTCCAAAAATTGGAAGAACATAGACATGATATTAAATGATATTAAATATAAAGTTCACTTTCCTTCCACATTTAACAATAAAACAAAATGAAACTGAAAGTGTTAATGCATTAGAATTCACATGAAAGAAAAAGAATGCATAAAGCATATTAACAGTACCTATCAATAAGAATGTTAGTTTTATTTTCAAGCTGGTCTTCTAGCCTAAAAAAAACTTCATGGTTTTTAAATCACCATGCCATTTGATCCTCTGTTAAATGGCTAAAGGAAGTATGAAAGCAGCGTACTTTCCAGGTTGAACACTATTAAAGAGTTTGAACTTTAAAAAAGCAACAAAATCTGTAAATAGCACTAAAGTAAAAACTCAGGTTGTATTTTTCTCTGGTCCTGGACCCAAAGGACCTGTCTGTCCACAGGCTGTACAGGGATGTTGATGCTCCACATGTGCCCGACTGACTAATACCTGATGACTGCATGACTCAGGAGAGGACAGGGGAAGAGAAAGAAAAGAAATGACGACATGAGCTTGGCTTTGAGCCAGAGCAGCATGCACTGTTCTGATTTTCTGTTAAATTTTATGGCCAAAGTGGAAGTAAAATAAGCTTTTACTCCCACATACACTGACTTTTCTGTGGTGTTACAGCATTTTTTAACTTCCCCTATTTGACCAATCTGTGAGTTATTACTCTGGGAATTCAACCAGAATTTTGGTTAGAAAAACTAGTGGGTATGTATTCAAACTGTGTTTTCTCATACGACTAGACAGAGGTACACTGAATGCAATGACATGTTTTGAAAATGTGGCATTTCTATTCAGAGTACAATAAATAAGGCAAAGGGAAGCAAAAATGTATATATATGCTGATTTTATCAATTGCAGCAGGTATTTAACACCCATGTTTAAAATTTGGAGAGCTCTTTTCAGTAATGGTGGCAGATGTTATTTCTGGATGTTAGTCTCAAATTCTTGGAGTATATTACCAAAATGTAATGGTCTTTTCACATTCCTTTTTTCCCCATTAAGCTCCAAATTATCTCTACAAAGAAATAGGGAGTTAATTAATAACTAAAAAAGTCACACTATGTCTGCAATAACATGACCCCTTTCTACACTGAGTTTTGAGGCAGACATCCCATTCTAGTAAGTGTTATAGTAAGCAGGAAGTCATACAGCTCACTCACTGATCACTGTTTGTAAGTATTTAAAAATTTGCACCATTCTTGGTATATCTTGTACAGATATTATTTCAGCCAATGCTGTATAAAACTGTATAATAAACTGTATTTTGTATTTTCTTATAACTGTATATTTGCTTTTTGAGGGAAATAACCAAAAAAATATATAACCAATGAATAAACAGCGTCCCATCCCAAATTAGTTTGCTCTTGTAAATGAATATATCATAACATACCAAGCATGCAGTTAGCATATACACTTAAAAATCTTTTGGTGTTTTACAGAATACTGAATAATGCTGGATAAAACAAACTGTAAGCCTTTTACCACAATGTGAAAGGAAAGGCTGCCATTTGGTGTAATATTTCTTAGTTAATCCTCTAAGAGAAGATTTCATATTTCCAGTTTAAGAAAAAAGATTAAATTGATCTCCCAAAAGGATGATAGATCTGCAGGCAAGCAATGAGGCAAATTATAAAACAGTTGTTGTTTTAACTCAGGATAGTACAAGGCAACTTCAAAAATGGCAGTGAATGAACAGGGTATGGTTTCAGTCTCTTAAGGATTTCAGGCATGATTGTGGAAAAGTTCTTCCAAAATCCTGTTACGTTTGAACACTACCAGATGGTATGGGCTACATGGGTGAGGACAGAGGCACAGGTATTGTGGGCCTCATCAGTGCCAGGAAAACATTTGGCTAATTTAGCTTTGCTCTGATGATTTCTGTGCAGCTCTTTAAATTGCATTATATTAAGATGTTTCCAGGATGAGGAATAATTAACTTTCAATTTGACTTTGTCCCGACAGGAGTCCTAAAGCTGCACTTCCAACTCAGCCTCACATTTTTGTTTGATTTAAGTGAGTGGAGAGCAGTCAGAGTGAAAAATATAGGTACAGTTGGGTTTGCTGGTTTATCAAGAATATTTGATTCTTCCGCATGTAGATGTGGGAATATGCTGCAGTAATATGACAAAACAACAAACCTTAAGTTAGCAGAAAATAAATTATTTGCAGGAGATTTTATGTGTCGTTTCATTGCTGAGGTTGGCAGCAGTGTGGATGTTAGACAAGAACTGGACTCCATTTGATACAAACGTAATGCATGCTCATATTTCCAACTAAGTATTTTTTTTCTGTACATGTTGCCCAGTAGTAAATCATAAGACAAAACAAAACCTCCTCCCATCTTGCTACCACTTACATAATTTCTTCTGGAATTAAAAAGCATTCTGATTCTCAAACCTGTAGAGTGCCTTTCTTAATTCTAGTAGTTTTATGGTGGTAGACATGGTGCTCCACATTTTCCCATCTTTTGCCTTGCAGCTGTGTTGTTGCTTTCAGCACTAAAGCTAAGGGTTCAATTGTGAGTGTGAACAATGATGGTGAGAATGATAATTTTTGATAGATTCTGCAGGATTGTGGAAAGTATGCTGAGTACTGACTATTTCTATGAACACAAGCTTAGCGTGATGACTAAAGAAGCCTTGCGATGGAAGTACAGTTCTTACGAAACCCCAGTTTATCCTCATTTCTGTGAAACACTTTTTCCACATCCAAAAAAAATGCCACTTCAGGGTCTGTTGCTTCCAATGGGGCAAAATGATGTTGAGCAGATGGATTATGTCTGAGAATAAATGCCATCATGTAGGAAGTCTGGTCTTCAGATTTTATTGAGGAGAGATATTCTTCTACTTACATTGCTGGGACTTTTCTTTCTCAACATTTAAAAGCAAAATAGATCGATAAGAATTGCATTCTGTTGGGCTCTTTTTTTAAGATGAACTGAAACTGAGGCTTCTGTTAAAGTCTTGGTCAGAACCTCTGTAGACAGAGAGTGATTAAACATTTTTAATGATTGAGAATATTTTTTCATAGAACTCATTTATTTATTTATTTACTATTATCCATCCATCCATCCATCCATTCACTTCTGCTTATCATTTTCAGGGTCGCGGGGGCGCTGGGGCCTATCCCAGCTGTCATAGGGCGAGAGGTGGGGTACACCCTGGACAGGTTACCAGTCTTATTTACTATTATTGATACCCTTAATGAGATCTAACAGATGTGTCAAATCTCTGCTTAACTAATAACCTGAAGAGCCTCAGAGTACTTGTTTTATCACTGCATTCATGGATTGTCCCCTTTAATCTCAATATATCTCAATCTCAAGAGAGTTGGAATTGACTTTGGATAATTCAATTCAATTCGATTTTATATATATATAGTGCCAAATCACAACAACAGTCGCCTCAAGGTGCTTTATATTGTAAGGTAGACCCTACAATAATACATAGAGAGAAACATCCAACAATCAAATGACCCTATTAGCACTTTGGCGACAGTGGGAAGGGAAAACTTCCTTTTAACAGGAAGAAACCTCCGGCAGAACCAGGCTCAGGGAGGGGCGGGGCCATCTGCTGCGACCGGTTGGGGTGAGAGAAGGAAAACAGGATAAAGACATGCTGTGGAAGAGAGACAGAGATTAATAACAGATATGATTCAATGCGATGTGTGTTGGCCCTGCGACAGACTGGCGACCTGTCCAGGGTGTACCCTGCCTCTCGCCCTATGACAGCTGGGATAGGCTCCAGCACCCTCCGCGACCCTGAAAAGGAGAAGCGGAAGCGAATGGATGGATGGATGGATGATTTGATGCAGAGAGGTCTATTAATACATAGTGAGTGAGAAAGGTGAGTGGAAAGGAAAAACTCAGTGCATCATGGGAATCCCCGGCAGCCTACGTCTATTGCAGCATAACTAAGAGAGGATTCAGGGTCACCTGGTCCAGCCCTAACTATATGCTTTAGCAAAAAGGAAAGTTTGAAGCCTAATCTTAAAAGTAGAGATAGTGTCTGTCTCCCGAATCCAAACTGGAAGCTGGTTCCACAGAAGAGGGGCCTGAAAACTGAAGGCTCTCCCTCCCATTCTACTTTTAAATACTCTAAGACTGCAGTGCGAGAGCAAAGTGCTCTAATGGGGGATAACCTTCTCTTTGTACAGCTCTGAAGTTGGATTAATCACAAATTGCCTGTCAACATCAGATTTTTTTATGAATTATTTCAGCTGTCTTTCTATGTCTCTAAATATGAGATAACTCTTCCTCTGAGAACAGCCTTTAAGGCTTCCCAAATTGATTCTATATTTGTCTCATCTGAGTTGCGCAAAGACAATAATTCTTCAGTTTGTCTTTTTTTTATTGTGTTATTGAACTGCAGAAGGCATCATTATACAGTAGGAGTAAATCTTTATTCCAGCTGCAGAAGAATAAAATCTGAGGTCAAGAAATAAAGTGGAATGGTCTTTTAAGACTACTGCTGAATACTAAAAGAAGTGTTCAAATGGTAATAAAGCTTCTTCATTGCAAAATGATCTATCTTAGATTAGATGTGATGTGCACATGAGAAAAATGAGAAAGTTTTGGAATCTGGATGCAAAAGTCTCTGGGGATCGCAACTTCCATAGTCCTTCATAAATGATTTTAGCATCATGGCATCACTGGCAGAGTGATATCCCCTGGAGTTTGAGCAATCCAGCTGGGTTTCCATAACACAATTTAGATTTCCTCAAAAGATTAAATGATGTGTATTCATATTTGGAAAGAGGATAAAAGTGCAATGAAAACTTTGTCATCATCAAAGCTGGGGGCATGCACACACACTAGAATAACTGGTAATAACTGGCCTTAGAAAAATAAAATATAGAAACAATAGACCAGTCTGCTAGTGCTCCTCAGCCCCGTGCTCAGTATTTAGAAGTAAGCAGTCCTACTTATAATTCACCATAAAGTTTTCAAAAGCCAAATCAACCAGTCTTAGAAACCAGTTATGTAAGGGGCGGCCTGATACTCTATATGGCCAGTGTAACATTAGAAGCCTCTCATAATATTCATTCAGATCGTCTAAGATAATTCTGTGCCATTTACTGTCATTTTGTCCTCCAGAGACATAACATAAGTGTAACATTAGACACAGAAATATTTATCTATCACAAGCCAGCTTTTAGACACATATCAGTTATCCTCATTTAAGCATCCCGCATCCTCCCTCACTGAGTTTTTCCTTACACGTTCGTAAAATGCCTCTGCTGTTGCTGATGTCAAAGTAATGACAGTTGACGATGATGCACTGTGTACAAAAATATTTACAAAGTTGAGAAAGACAACCACATAACAAAAACATCACAAATTAAGAAAAACATGTCCAAGAGTAGTCGCAGAAAAATATAATAAATATCATCAAAATGTCTCGGTGAAATCAGAGAATGTAGCTTAATAGTTGTTATGGAGTTCAGCCTTGATATCTTTGAATGCTACTCACTGTCTGGTCAAGCTTACACTCATATCGGGCAAAGCAGTTATACTAAAATGATGAATTCTTATCTATTTTCTTCCTTTTTTCCAATTCAATATTACTGTGGGACTGGAAATGATGGAAATAGGCTCTGGGTATGAAAATGCCTTAAACTTGCTTTCTTTCTGATGGACAGCAGAGATCACTGTTCTGGTTCCAAAACAAACTGGAGGTCTATGGGAAACCAATCAGCTCCCTAGACCAGGGGTCGGCAACCTGCGGCTCTTTAGTCCTTATACTGCTCCGCGTGGTTTGGGAAAATAAGTTAGTATTTAGTTGAAGTGTATTTTATTTATGTTAGTTCTTTTTAACTTGTAGTTCTAAATTGGAAGATTATTGTGATATTGAAATATAAAAATAAAATTATATTCTATTATTTTTTCATCGCTCAAAATAAGCGTCACACTCGCGGAAGCCGGTATACCCGCCGAAACACCGTGCATTTATCGAGACTTTCAACCCCAGGTAGGCCAATTATGGATCTTCGGATCCACATTATGTCAGCAGCTATTCTCCACCGTGAACTATGTTAAAGACAAACACCGCTCACGCCTGACAGATGACAGCTTACAGTCCTGCGTAAACTGACTTCGTACAGCCCCGATTAGCAGACGCTGTGCGCAGAGGTTCAGGAGCAGAAGTCCCATTGTAAACATATCACGGCAGACCGACGATGTTTGCATGAACACGCTTTTCAGCATCTCTTTATTGACCACTTTTCACACACGGTTGCTGTACGCATACAGCCGGCTGTAGCTTTTCACCTCACAGCCCGACATACACCACCAACAACACAACAGCACAGATAGCGCAGACGTAAAGGCAGCGAGGTATGATTGCGGGTGTCGCTCAGGTGCGTCCGCCTCCCCTGTAGCGGCGCTGCAGACCACGCCCCGCCGCACGCATTAACCTGGTAAAATACATATTTAGGCAGAATTTTGCAAATATCTATTTTTAATTTTTCAGCAGCATAGTGCTTTTTTACCAATTATTTTTTAAAAGTCAGGTCAAGGCTCCAACAGCCCAAAGGCGATATAAGGGTGGTGGCTGACAACAGTTTTTGTTTGCTACATGGATCATTTTAGTTCAGGTTGGTGTCTTTCCTTTTGTTATATTTTTTTTAAGAGTTCAAAATGTGTTGATTACATAAATAAAATGTAATTTTCTCTGTAGCACTTCATGGATTTCATAAGCAACACACCTTAGTTGTTCACACAAAGCATAAAGGTAAAAAACAATATATACAGTGTTCTCTTCATTTTAGATGTCAAAAAGTATTTGTGGCTCCCAGTGTTTTCTTTTGCGTGGAAACCGAGTCCAAATGGCTCTTTGGGTGTAAAAGGTTGCAGACCCCTGCCCTAGACCTAAGCAACTTCAAGATGAGTTCATCATCTAAAATAATGTCTTTATATCTTTAAATAAAACATGATTTCAACATCAACACTGCAAACAGATTTTTATGGAATACAGACTGTTACTACCGAACAAAATATTAAATTAAATTAAACAAAATATTAAATTTAAAATGTGCTTAGCTTTAAACATATTCAATAAGAAAAGTAGGTCTGGTGGTCAAGATGCTTTGGAAACACTGTGAGCAGCTCGACTGGCAGTTATTGCCTTGTGTGTTGGCGCCCATGAAGCTGGACTGTTGAATGGTGGATGTTATGATGATGTTGCTGCATCTGCCCTCTGTGTATGTACATGTCATTTGTGTGGTTGCTGTGGCATGCTATACTCAAATGTCATTTTAAATGTTAGCGTGTTTGTTCCTGTATCGACGGGCTTTATTAACGACGTCATCAGTGTGTGAATCCATGGCTGTCCTTCTTGCATCTGTGAAGCGGTTAATATCATTCCTGATGCCTGTAACATTATCTGTGATGATGTATGAGGCTTGCATGAATGAACAATGATGAATTATAACAGCCTACTTTGGTTACCAAATGCCATTTAGAAGATGATTTTCTCTGTGAACACCCTCATTGTAAGAGATGTCTTTGTTACTGGAGCAGGGCTCCACATTAGCTCTTGCTAAGAAAGATGGCCGGAGATGAAGAAAGACTTTTCACAGTTACTGTTTCATTACAAACATGGTGACAACCTTGTTTTAATATTTCAGACTGTTCCTAGGTTGCGTGGGATCAACATGAACATTATGTTTTTCGCTGAGAAGACGTTGATCTGCTGTTGGACATCTTTTGTTGGAGCACTTGGAAGGCATCGGCGGGTTTAGTGTAGATTTTCATTTGAATATGCAGCATCTTAAGCCAGAATCATCCGTAGAAGCAGAGGGATATTAAAAATCAAAGATCAGTTGGTAGTATATCAGTAAAATATCAGCCCAGGAAGTGACATATACACAAGTGTTTCTTTTTCACTCGCTATGTGTTTATATACCTCTGCATTTAATCATTAGTTATTATTAATGTCCGACTCTCTTCTACAGCATGTCTTTGTCATGTCTTCCTCCCCTCATCCCCAACATGTCATAGGAGAGGGCCGCCCCTCCCCGAGGCTGGTTCTGCCAGAGGTTTCTTCCTTTTAAAAGGGAGTTTTTCCTTCCCACTGTCGCCAAAGGACTTGCTCAAAATGGTTAGTATGATTGTTGAGGACTTTACCTTATATATAAAGGGTTTTGAGGCAACTGTTCTTGTGATTTGGTGCTATATAAATAAAACTGTATTGAACTGAAAGGAATAGATGCTGCAGTCAAATCTAGTACCAATGGGGTCATCAATCATGTGACTTATAAGGTAGAATTGTATATTGTTTAGTGAGTAAAAGGTGAGGTGTCTCTGCATTTAAGTGAGTTCCAAAGCCATGAACTACTTTAGACCAGAATAGTTTTGTCCCAAGTCATTCAGTTATTTTTTGAAGTGAGAACTTAAGCATTACATCTGTTTTCTATTTGAGTTCACTCAGCACACCGCTGTGGTTGACCTTGTTAGAATGCCATTGTGGGACATCATAGCAACTACAGAAGCAGCGATGCACTCTTCAAAATACTCTTCTCTTTTTTAAGACAATCACTATTGTCATTACATAATAAATAAATAAAAGCATGAATCTACCCTTGACAGGAAGCTCATGCTTGTGACAGTGAGACATGATGTAAACATTCCTGGACTGATAAGCTGCAGACTTTCTTTGGTTGGGATGTGTGTTTTTAGGATTTTTAATGTTTTTCTAAATGTTTTGGGGTTTTTGGCACTTTGAACACCAAAGATGTGTGCCGTTTTGTTCTGTCATATTCACTATAGTCAATATGTCCAAAGCTGAGTAAAGCACTTCAAAAGATCTGTCATTTTAATATGTGACAGAAAATGTCAAATTAAAACAGAGCTAACACGTGTGTTTTTACCTATTAAGTGCACTGTTTGCTGTCTGTACATCCAGTGGTATCTAAACACATTACATATACTGCACACCACTTTTTCTATGCATTTTGTATCCATATGGATAGAAGAGTCTTTGAGGTGTTAAGCTCTGTGTTTTGCCGTGCTTATACCTGTACTTGAGAGGTACAAACCCATGGGCTGTGACTGAGACTTATTATTTATATGCCTAAACCATGAGCTCGAGGATGCTGTAAAGCCCCCAGAGAGCTACAGCTAGTCCTATTTTACTGACATACTACCAAATGATCTTTGATAACAAGAAACTCCAAAACACAGTCTTACTTCCAGTTAATTTCTTCTGAGACAGTGAATAAAGTGACAGAGGAGGGAAGAAAGCTTCCGGAGGACTTTAATACTTGTCCTGGAAATCCCCTGTTTCTGCCTGACAGTCTACATCTCTGTTATGTCATTTCCCTGTCCATCATTTTTACCAAGTAAATAACCCCCTTTTTGAAGTAACCACAGGCTTTCTGTCTGCCCATCTATCCCTTTAAAGTCTTCACCTTTTTGCTCTCTCTTAAATCACACTCTCCACACATCCCGCCTTTGCTTCCTAAGCCCATTAGCCAGTTTGTTTTCCACAGCTGTAGGTGAGACAGATTAAGCAGAATTAGTTCCAGGCAGACTTGCATCACCTGCGCTGTCACACCATTTCTACCCCTTCATCTTCATTCCGCCCTTTTTCTACTGTAGGATATAGTGCTTCTTTTCCATCCTTTGCTGTCATTTTCATTTCCCACTTTCATCGTTTCTCCCTGCTCATCACGATGTTGGAAAAAGCTTGAAATTGGTGTTCTGGATTTTCCAATTTGGAGCCTTTACTTTTATTTAGCCCTATACCGTTCTTCAACTCCACCTGTAAAGTCTACTAATTCGTGGGTTTTTGTGGCTGTTATCTGTAGGTTATTTGAGTACATATTGGTGCATTTTAAGGAAAATCCATAATTATTTGAAAGACCATGCCTGTCATAAGTGACAGCTCACTTTTTACAATCAGTAAAAAGCATTAATAATAATGATGATGATAAAATATAAGAGCCCCAAAAATTAATCTTAAAGTAGATTTAAGTTAAGGAACAGCTACATTTTTGTACCAGTTACACACTGACTGGGAACAGATTATGTTTCTAGAGGTTGGCAGATCAGTACCAACGCTGGTATTGGATCGATACCAGTGTGATAGGCTTGATACTTTGTTTCTATCCTCCAAGTTCACCATGTAGCCTGAATTGTGTAAATATTTTCTCATTTTTGGATGGGAAATGTAAACACATACGCTATGAAAATCATCTTTGACTGTTCCATCTATTTCATTTATAACCTATAGCACAGTTTAACAAAAGAAGCTAAACCAAAACGCTGGAAATGGCTGAAAAGTGTGTCATTATAATTTATGATGACTGATTTCATAAATCACGACACACTATTCTCCCCTACATAGGATACCTTTAAGGTTAAAGGCGGTGAAACAATGCTTAAGCACACCTGTTTGTCATTGCTAGGATGTCATTATGGCCGTTTCATTTATGAATGTAAATATACTGCATGCACTCAAAAGCACACATCTAAAATGCCGGCTTTTTCTAAGCCTAAAGGTGAAGTCTAAAACTATATTCATCCAGTGTTCCTCCCTATGGTGATGAGCATCCACGCACTGCAGCATGCCTCAGTGTGTATGTTTGTGTCACCGTTATTAGTGCTGTATTTTCTGATTCGACGCCTCACATCCCGAGTTCCAACTGCTGCGCCTCGCTCCCCCCGGCTCGCCCTCTCAAATACCACCTGTCAGTCAAACTCTGTATTAGACAGTGCCCTTCAGGTGGCTCAGCAGGTGCCTTTGAACGCGTGTGCATGTTTTTTGTAAACATGCGATGGTGAGAGGGAAGTAGTTAACCTCTTCTCTGTTTTTTTACAGAGGATGAACGCAGACTCAGACGGTTTTGGTAATGACCCAGGAGCGACACAAACAGAGAGACGATGCCGGCACAGATGAGGTCAGCCGGTTCACGTACCAGCTTGTGCTTCACGGAAATGTCAACGGGGCCACGTCAATTTCCGTTTGCTTGGAGCATCACTTGGAGGTGAGCTTGACTTTAGGAGTTATTTGGAAGCAGCACTCAGAAACAAAGAAACTTAAAAAACATGCTCAATAAATGTGGAAATAGAGTAGAAAAAGATGTGACATTACATTTGGTGAAAAGGTAAGGGATGATCCACTAAAAGGACTTTAGTGACTTTAGTAACCAGTAGTATGCAAATAGTGTAAAACTTAGGAATGGTTTTGACTTATTTTGATGCTTCATGTGGCTAACCTTACACTGTCCATAGCTTCCTGAATAGCTTTCTGTTTTCAGTGCATCTGAAGGTCTGTGAATATGCTGTGAATACTTTCTGGATGCACTCTATCTTGTGCTCTTGCAGGGTCCAGTGCAGTATTATCTTGAATATGGCCTGCTCTTGAACAAGTTTTTTTTTACCATAAATCTTTCAGTTTAAGCTTAAAGGAGTTTTATACAAATTTCCAATTAACCTTTTAGGAGTTGTAACCATTAATATACACAGTTCCCCTTTGCTCCAAATTAACTGGACAATTGACTGGCACGCAGTTTTAATGCCTGGTGAATTTGATGTAAGTGTTGAATTTGTATTTCATTGCCTTTCATTCTAATTTTAAATATAAAGCCTGCTACAGCAGGGTGGCTATAGCTCAAGAGGTAGAGCAGGTCGTCTACTGATCGTGGGTCGATCCCCAGCTCCCCCAGTCTGCATGCCATGTATCCTTGGGCAAGATACTAACCCCAAGTTGCTCTCCGATGCATCCATCGGAGTATGAATGTTAGTTAGTGAGCACTTAAAAAGCATAGAAGAAAGTGCTTGTGTGAATGGTGCGATATGGCAGCCTCGCTTCTGTCAGTCTGCCCCAGGGCAGCTGTGGCTACAACTGTAGCTGCCTCCACCATTGTGGTGAAGTGTGAATGTTAGAGTGAATGAATAGTGGAATTGTAAAGCGCTTTGAGTGTCTGGAAAAGTTCTATAAATGCAATCCATTATCATTATTATTCATTATAAAGACTACAGTCAAGATACAACAACACCATGGGTTCTAGATTTCAGGTATTTAGTGAAAGTGAACAACTTATATCCGTAATAAAATCATGTTAGCTTGTACAATTAGCCTCTGAAAATAAGAGACAATATGTAAAAATGTTTGTAACTCCTGAACATTTAATGCAAAATCTCTGTAAAACTCATTGAATTAAAAGTGAAAGTCTGTACTTCAATCACATCTTGACTGTTTGATTTAAAATCTGCCAGTGCGGTACAGAAATTACTGGAAACAACTGTATATAAAAGCTGAACACAGCCTTCAGGTCTGAAAAAGTGCCATTAAACTGCATTCTTCATAATGACCAATAGGGGGGCGGATGTCTCGGTAGCAAAAAGAACTGTGAAGAGGTCGATAATAAGTGAAGCACAAAGCCTTTTACTTTTCACTTGTCTTATAATTTAATACATTCCATGATTTACATTAACAGTTTACATTACGTGTGACTGTGTTTTATTCTGTTTAACTTTTATAATATGTATTTGTTGTAATTTCTTTAACATTGTAGAGGATTCACTATGTTGTGCTGTTGGCTAAATGGTGTTGACTATAACATATCTGAATCTAAAGACTAAAATAAACACTAATGAGTCTTGCCTTGTGATGTTCAAATAGCAGTGGATATAATACCAATTTTCGTCCCAGTTGTCCCAGTTTTTGATGTCCAGCTTTTCTATATAGAACCTCTGCAAACCTCAACCTCAGACTTCTACAGACTGCGAGAACATGATTGAAACATCACATTCATGTATTAATGTGCAGTAACCTGCCACCATTGTGGCACTTATGTTTTGCCTATTTTGTGTATGTTCAGTATAGCCGAGCTCCATCATTACTAGTTGTCCCAATAAACACAATTCCCACATTGCTTTGTTTAAGCCTTTGAGTTTGATAGAAACTCAACCCTTCCCATTTAACATTTACTTTTGGACTTAGTGTCCATCTGTAGCTCAGCTGCTGCTGGAGGAACCCATCTGTGTTCCAGTTACAGGAGATTCTGCTCACACAAACACTGCTATTTACTGCAGCCTGAAGGGTGTACTGTACTGCAGGAAGACAAGCACAAAAGTCCAGGTTTTATTCACCGATGTTGAGCCAGGAAGGAATGAGGAAACAACGGAGAGCAGAGATTGCATGAGGTAAAGAAGAGAAAAACAGATGAGTGAAATTGTGAAGAAGAGCAGCCAGTAAACAAACTTATGATTGATGGTAAATGGTGAAGAAGATAATGAGATGGAGAGAGCAATACTGTGTCTGTGGTGCTGTGGAAGAGACAGAAGAGCTGCTTGTGTGAGTGTGCTCACTCCTTTATTTGGTGAGGGCCAATTAGAGTTTTAGAACAAGGACACCTTGGAGGACAACCTGCCTGCTCCTCACTTCTTCAATCCATAAACACCTTCTGTCATTTTCAAAACCTTATTATTGCATTCACCCAAAAACATTTTGTTTCATTAATGTGAAAGTGAGGATGATGGTGCTTTATTCACTGTAAAACACAGAATTTGCCAAGGCATTTTAAGCCAAAATATTAATCTAGTTTGAAGGTCTTCACACACTGAGGACCAGGACTGGACTGGGACAAAAAATCAGCCCGGGCATTTTGACTAGAGAACGGCCCACCAGGTATTAAAGGAAAAGTCATAAAGCCTTTGAATGAAAACAAATGCTGTTGTGACAGTGATGTACACTGTCTTGTTGGTATATATGTATCAATCTAATAAACTTAAACCTACACCATCCTCCCTATTCTGGTATTTTAAACAGTACTTACCGGAAATATCAAACAACCTAATCAATAATTACATATACCTAACTAGCAGGGTTGCCAACTCCCAGCAACAAAGTAGGGAACCACCCCCCACAGATGGTACCTTCCCAAAGGAAAAAGTACTATAGCTTATTAAGGCATATATTAGATTTAATATTTAATATATACAATAATACATTTTTATATATTTTACATCAGATGACCACTTTGGTTGTAAGATTCGGTTGTATTTATTAAAACCTAGACATTTTAAATGAGAGTAAGAAAGAAAAGTATATCTTTGTGCCCCCCCCCCCTTTCCCTGTTAATGCCCTACCTGGCCCCCCTGGCAAAACTTTGCTAGACCCGCCCCTGCACAGTTACCAGCTGTCAGCTACATAGAAAATGATGCTGGTGTTATTTGTCTCTCAGAAACAGTTGATAACATCCCTTCCACTCATTCATGTCAACTAAAAGGTAAACCTGTTTCTCCATCACCTGTTCAACTCTGATGATTCAGTAAGGACGTCTCCTGGTTTCATCTGCATGTTTGCTGTGTGTTGACCAGCACCTTTACGGCTGTGGCTCCAGCAAACGTCAGTTGATACTAGAAAGTAATATTAAATAAATTATAACAACAGCTTATCAAGCTTAAACGTGCTGCTGTTGTTTAGCCCGACGATAAACAAACGAGACGGGACTTAGGACACTAAACGCGATCAGTTGATCGTTGATCAGTTGCATGATTGAAGTAGCAACAGGAGATGGAGGGGGAGAGAATAAGAAGAAGCAGCTGTGCAGCGTAAAGACACAGAATAACTCCAGCTTTGTGTCTTTTTAGGGGTTTTGTTTTTTTGTTTTTTTGGGGTTTTTTTGCTGAGGTTCGGGACAATTCGCCTTCCTTTACACCTAAATAAGGAATTCTAAAGTTTGACCGCTGTAATTGGTCCAGCCCAGAGTCAATCATGACCAATTGGCCAATCCACCACCTTTCATTGTTTATACCATTAAAAACAAACAAACAAACAAGCAAAAAAACGTCGGCCATAAAAGCGAAAAATCACCATCGATGGCCAGTCCAGCTATGCTGAGGACGTTGCAAAAATGCCCCACAAAATTCTGAATTTGTTTGATGCAGACTTGTTGAAACAACATCCAAATTAGTTCAAAGCGCCAATTGACCCAGGGCAGCATCTAGCAGTGTGTCTGAGATAAAACTGTATTATTTTATTATTTTCATATTCAGTTAGCTGGAGCTACAATCTGATTGGCCAGATTTGTTTATTTGCTCAAAAGACTGAAAAATCAACCTCGATCCAAAAGACCACATGCCACAAATTTGTCCTATGAAATGAGACATTTAGTGTAAGTCGGTTGGTGTATTGTTTTTTATTACATTTTGATATTAACACATTTCTGTGTATTATTCCTTACACTGCAATGAGTCAAAGTACCTCATTTCTAATTAATCACAGTGATACAGAGATGAATTGTTGATGATATCTGTAAGTGTAAGTGCTTCTGTTAGGTCCTGTTTACCTGCTTTTTATGGCTGTTGCTGAAACTTTTTTGAAGTGGATCTGCTATTTCTATGTAAAGTACATATGAGTGATTGGACATGACAAAACCAACAAAAAAAAGCACAGCTACCTGGATGCTAAAGTACTTTCAAATTTCAAAAATATTAAGGGATATAAATGTAAGGATATGAAAATCTAGTGGTACAAAAGTTAAAAACTTATTTTAAAAAAAAAACGTATTTTTGTCAACTGCCATTTTAAATTTCTTTTGTCTTTAGGACAAAATCCAGCGTCAGGAGAGGAAGCAAAGGCAGGGAGGACCTGATAAACCTCATCAGAGTGGACTTGAGACCGAAAAAAGAAGCTGAGGAGAGGACAGCGCATGAAAACGGTCCTCCAGGCCACACACCTCGTCCAGGACTGGGACACTCAGGGTGATATATAAAACATATTAATGCACTGTAAAAGAAAAAAAACACTCCAATGTTATATACTTTATCTGTGTAAATCTGTTTTTTGTGAAATCAAAAATAAAACAGCTTCATGAGTGTGCTTTTTAAATGTCTCTCAGTTAAGCAAATAAGTAGGGATGGGTACCGGTTCTGACATAAACGGTAGTAACCAGACCGAAAAGCAGCACACATTTTGGTGCTTTATTTAGGTGCTTTTTTTCCTGAGATGGCATGCACGTTGGATTCTAGCCAATCATTTTACCTTTCCGAGGATAGTAGGCGGGCCCAGGTACATACGTTCTTTTAGAGCAGAGCTACAGATTAAAAATGCCCAAGGCCACGCGGTCAAAAGTCTGGCTGTACTTCACAGCAAAAGATGCAAACTCAGCAGCCTGCAACAAGTGCTTTAAGGTGATACTGTGATACTGTCAAAGGAGGTAACACCTCGAATCTGATGAAACACCTGGCGACGCATAGCGGGTTTTTTTTAAAGCTGAGAAACGCACCGTATTTGATAGCTTGCTGCGAGACCTCACACCGAGCACATCTACTGCGGGTGTGTTGCCTGTTATCGGACCCGGAGTTAGCAACATCCCCCAAGAACCCGAAGAGTAGAGTCCTGGCCCCTAGCCCTGCCAGTGTAGCAGAAAGGATGACGGATGATGATGGCAGCAGCAGCCGTTCTTCTCTGCGTGAGTAGCTTAATGTTGTTCGTGTGTAATTTACGTTGAGTAGGCTAACCACGTTATTACATTAATCCATGTAAGGTGAACTAGCAAACACCATTGTAGTTACATGCAGCTGTCTTCTTGTTTGATGGCAGATACTCCCTTCACCCTGGCCAAAAAGGCTAAAATGACCAAAGAAAAAGTGGAAAACAGTTAAACATGAGAGGTTTTTGGACAAAGTTTGTGTTTTTTCCATTGTTTAAGCACTGCTTCCAGCCAAGAGTGATACCATATATGCCCTATAGCTACAGAATAGGCTAACATTGTTATCTTTTTACAAAAAAAACAGCTAAACATGAGAGTTTTTTTGACAAAGTTTGTGTTTTCCATTCTTTAAGCACCGGTTCGAGCACCATTTAAGCACCGGCACCGTTTGAAAAGTACCGGTTTGGCACTGGTATTGGATAAAACCTAAAAGATACCCATCCCTACAAATAAGCGCTTTAAATTAAACGATTCTGGGTTAATAAAAGAAAGCTTTTCAGCACTTTAAGGTTCCTTATGTCATAATAGACCTGATATTTATACTGTCCAAATTATTTTTAAAATACCACTGACTGTAATCCTTTTTCAAACTATCTTTTTGTATCAGACTCTGATACAGTTAGTTTTTAAGCAGACCTGTGTTTTTCCTCTTCACTTCAGAGTGTTTTGATTAATGTACAATTAATTGAGTTATGAGGTAATTTTTGGTCACTTTGAAATATTAAAAGACCAAATGGAAAAGTCTTTAAATAAATAAATGTTAATGAGCTAATAAAGTGAACTTAAATTAATAAAACAGAGAAACTAAATTAACAGTTGACAGAACCTACATCCATTTACTTACTCTGTGGCTTCTGATAAGCAGAAATATATTTGTGTTTAGAATTAAACTTGCAGTTATTATTTCCATGCTTGAGCATCCACTGCTTGCGGCAAAGCACGATTCCATTTATTAGTTTTTTAACCCTTTCTACCAGAAATATGTTATTAAATCATGGCCCACTGCCTGAGTCTCTCCAAGTGGCTAAAATGGAGAATCTGCCTGGTACTCTCACTATGGGCATAGCAACTGTGTCTCCTTCCTGTTGTATCAACAGCCTACGTATCTCAGGTTCACCACCCATTATAACACTGTTATTCACTCACAGCCTCAATTTTAAAAATGTTGCTCGCTCATAGGGACACTTTCTACAAAATTCCCTCAAGTGTCTCTTATTCATTAATGTTCATTTTAGTCTTAACATTCGTGAAGCTGTTCATGACTGAACTAAAAAAAAAGTTTTTAAAACTTTTTTAAAAGGCCTGTAAACTAAAGTTACTGTAAGAATAATTTATACTTAAATTTAAACAGTAGTTGAAAAACTAAACATAACTGCCTTCACACTGAAGCTGCAAACACCCAGACAAGAAGCTGTAACGTGTTTTGTTTTTTTTGTGGCGCTCTCTCTTGTTAATTGTCACTTAGTGTGAGTCACATGTGCACGTCCCAGATACATCCCTGCTGAACCCTAACACTCTCTCCGGATGGGAAATGAAGTGAGACCAGAGCTTGGTTCAAATTCTCACAGAGGTTTTCTTATTAATACATTAATTTATCTGCTGCAGGAGTACTGAACTGAAACATATTTATTTTTTCCTCTCTCTCTCTTTCCTGGAGCTGTGTGATTGCCACAAGTGGAACAAAATCAATTTCTCCTTCGCTCATACTGCAAAGTTTAGGAATATGCAGACAGATTCATTATTGCTGAGGTAGAAATTGCTGCTTTCTTCCTTTGCATTTGTCTGTGAGGCACAAATAATATGGGATAAAAGGTGCAAATCCGGGAAAATCAAACACTGTATTTAAGAGGAACAAAGTCATCATGATGATAACTGCTGATTTGTGCCAACTACAGGCTAATAAAATACTAGATTTCACTTCCTAATTTTCACTTCAGCTGTCGCTTCTTGGACCGATTATACCACATAACAGGCCTTAGTATTCGTCAAATTTGGTTTTAAAGCACCAAGACCTCAAAAGCCATTTAGTGATTTACACGGTGACTCCTATTAGCAAATGTGTGGCTTAGCAGTTAGCAAAGGTCTATGGCGGCTTGTGTCACCATTACTATTACATAAATTTGAAGTCTTTACAATATACCCACGAAGGAGTTATTTACAAAGTTTCCCAATACCAGACTGTAAACATTTGGTTACTGGGCTGAAGTTAACTTTTCGGCCAACCTCAATTTGTCAACCCTTGAGGTTTGTCTCTTGGGTGGAATCCAGTATGTCTGAGAGGAATTTCTTCTCCCAAATTAATCTTTTTTCTAATTTGTATTTCTCAAATTTCCTTTAATTGGCACGTTCTGTTTCCTATGTCTTTAATGTTTCAGGCAACTTCTTTTCCATTTTTATATAAAAATTGTCACAGTGAATCATCTACCTTCTTTGCTTCTAATTGCCATATTTGACAGCAAAAATTTTGTGCCTCACGCCATTCCTGTTTTACCTGAGTGAAAGTGATCTCCCATAACTGAGCCACCATCATACCCAGTGGGATTCTTCTAATAATTGCAGAACAGACTGCAGTACCAGACCATAGTACCAGTGGTTATGAACTTGATAACAAGGCGAGAACTTTCTCTGGTCAGTAATTCTGAAAAGCCTAGAGTTAATCTGCTGGTGCTCCTTATTAAGACGATCGAGCTGAGTTGATTTGGGAACCTGATAACATCATCCCAGGACTCCCTTGAGAAATCTACCAGGCAGGAGACAGGAAGGCTTCAGGGTCTTTGCTCTGCTGTTACTACTATGACTATAACCCTGGAATGAATTAAACAGTTTGGAGGATGGATAGATCATCACAAGTGAGTTGTTGCTGTTTTTTAAGTTCTCAATGGCTTGAGGAACAAAAAGACATCCCTGACATGCCTTCATCATCCAAACTGTGTGGGCCTTTCAGGTCATCAGATAGAGGATACACTCTAGGCCAAAGGTTCCCATGGTGAAACTTAAACAAGAAGAGGCATCACTTATTTACTGTGCTGGACAATACTTCAACAACTCAAAAGAACATTATAGTGCCCATGTCCTAAAGTGCCTTTAACTGAACCTTAAACATGTAAACACCATGAATCACGCAGCAATTGTATAATTGCTAACTTTTGCCTTGCTTGTGATTGCTCATGCTTCACTGTTTTCTGCTGTTGTTTCAACTAAATTAAGAATGTTGGACTTCCTGCAAAGGTAATTTTCTACTTCTATTACTCCCTTTCTATTAGAAACCATGCAAAAATAACCTGACAATAATTCATGTTTTTAGTTTTCACTATCACAGTTTCTGGCTAATATCTAATTAATCTTGCTTTAAGGCAGGTACCAATTCCTCAAAAAACAGCATTAAATTATTGAGCTTAGAGTGTGTAGCTTCCCTTGTTTTCACTCAAAAGTCGAATTTCACACTGCTGGGTTTGGCTAAATCAGGGACTCGCTTTCAAATTGAAGGTCATGACTCCAGACTGGATTAAAATTTACTGCTAGTTTTAAAGCTGAAAATAAGAATTCAAATTGTTCATGATGACAGATAATTATTACCTCAACTCATACAGAGAAATAAACCTTGTCCATATGGGGCTTTCCAAGTGCTATTTTTATGAACATAGAACTAATACTGCCAAGTTTGAGATTGAAAAAAACAAAACAAAAACCATAATGCAAAAAAACTTATCAGGAAAAGACTTGTAATTAAAAAGATTTACAGCAGTCCAACTGGTTTTCTGCATGGTTTATTCATGTGTGCCAACACAACCCCACAAACAGTGGAAAACATAAAACACATCAGCAGATATCTCAGGTGTTGGTGGTGTAGGACTGTCGCAGAGGTGGAAATTCCAAGCATGAAACGCTGGAGGGCTTGTCTGCAGAGTGAGATAAGACCGAGCGATGCATCTCTGCCACCCAGATTCCTTCAAGTTCTTTCAAGAGGTCCTGCAAGCCTCCGGGCTGTCTTCTTCATTGCCTGTCACATTTCTGGGACATCAGAAAAACAAACCCTAGAACAGTGTTTAAAATTGATTATATAACACAGAGAGCACTGTTTCAGATTTTCCAGAAATCAGTTGTTTTCTGGATATAATTGTATCTCTCCAACCTGTGGCTGCATTCTGAACGGCGGCAAATATAGCTATAAAATAAACCGCACTAGCATCAATCTGCTGAGAGGGTATTGTTTAATGTATTTTAACTGGGTTTTGCAACCACTTCTTCATTAATCTGAATTCATAGGTATTTCTTAATAACACATGCATTTGTATATTAATAAAAACATGAAAGAAGCAGAAAAATTAGAGGAATAATGTTAGCTTAATTTATATAGTGCCAAATCATAACACTTACCTCAAGACGCTTTATCGCGTAAGGTAAAGAACCTACAAAAATACAGTGAAAACAGCAACAACATGACCACCTGTTAAAAAGCATATTAGTGACAGTGGGAAGGAAGAACTCCCCTTTAGCAGGAAGAAACCTTTGGCAGAACCAGGCTCAGGGAGTGGCGGCCATCTGCTGCAACCAGCTGGGGTTAGGGGAGGAAGACAGGAGAAAGACACATTGTGGAAGAGAATAATAATAACTAATGATTAAATGAAGGGTGGTGAGAATATTTATTGTCAATAGAGAATGCCTCACGTCGTTATATTGTGATATATATTTAATCTTTTACCTGGAGCCTAATCTGTATGTTTTTGTAGACCTAAACTTATATCGTCTACTTGTGCTGTTGGCAAACTGATATACTTAATCACACTAAGAAAAGTGAAGTTAGTTAGAGGTGAGTTAGTTATTTATAAGAATAAAAACTGGGTCATTTTAGCCCACCAGATGGTTGTTAGACATGATTAACTCAACCTTTGTGGATATAAATGAGTTAGTATTGTCATAAAATAAAAATGAAGAAATGCTTTTATTAAATCTCATAGGTTCATAAATGGTACACATACATCTAAAAAGACAATCAGTGCTAACTTTGTTGCTTACTGCTCTATGCTCAATAGCCTTTGTGCAGCTTGGTGGTACTGAGTTTGAGTCCCTTTTGCTTTCAGAACTGCCCTTTTTTGTGGCAAAGATTGAACAAGGTCCTTGAAGCATCCCTCTAAAGTTTTGTTTCATATTGACATGGCAGCATTATGCAGGTGCTGCAGATTTTTTAAGCTAATTTGCTATTCCTCCACATCGCAGAGTGGGCTATTGGATTGAGACCTGGTGACTGTGGAGACCATTTGGGTACAATGAATTCCTTGTCATGTTCAGGAAACTAGTTGGAGATGATCTGAGCTTTTGTCCCATTATTTTGCTGGACTCAGCTCTAAGAAGATGGGTGGTCATAAAGGAATGGTCAGCAACAATACTGTGGCATTTTGATGATGCATAATGGGTACTAAGAGGTTTAATGTGTGCCAATAAAATGTGAATCCAAAATCCATCTGAATGTTGGCAGGGACAACATTTGGATGGTAGCCAGTTCTAAATGATAGCAGGAGTTGAGATTCAATAGAGCATGACCAGGTTTTTCCCATCTTGGTAGGCCCGTACAAATTGAAGTCTCATTTTTTTTTGTTCTTAGCTTAGAGCAAGCTTTTATTGCTAGGCCCCCCTTTGTTTTACAAGAACGCTGTGCGCCACGTTATTGTTTACATGAGATGAATTGCAGAATGGCAGATGGAGACAAAATACTGTTACTGTTAATCTGACTATCTTCAGTTTTTAAACGCTTACATATACACACGCAGTTACTATCCCTCCGTTTACAAAGGCAGAGGCGTCACGGTGTGATTATTTTACATGTAGTTGTTTTTTTTCCTGTGTAACAATATTCAACATTGCTATCAATACATTTTTAAAAAAGTGCCTCTCTGTGCAAAATGGGTTTAAAAACATAAACAGCTGTGAGATACAGTTTGTCCGTGATTTGAACCGGGGGAACAAATCGTGGCAGGATCAGCCTGATATTATTTGTGTCCCGCGGTAACTTTACTGTATACAGAGCTAACATCTCCAAAATGTCAGGAGTAGTTAGTTATTAGAAGAAGTGTTTGTGAACTTAAAATCAAGAATGTGAGATACTGTTTGTCTGTGATTTAAACAGCCCAGCGCTGCTCCCGACGAAGGGAAAACCAATTATGCAGGGAGACCTACCTCGGCACTTGTGCAGGTGAAGCCAAAGGGAAGACATGCTTCACCATATTTTCTAGTCTTTGGCTTAGAATGAAGTTGGTTTGGAAACATATTCAGCTATGCTTCATCTCCTGCTTTGCGTTTGTGTAGGCGCCCCGTGCTAGCAGTGTCCAAGCGATTTGTTTTTTTTTCCTTTTTCATACCGCGCCCCCCCTGGGCCTCACACTTTGGGAATCTCTGGCTTAGAGGATCAGCATAAGATGTGGTCTTCTACTGCTGCAGCCCATCTGCTTCAAGGTGTTGTAAGTTCAGAAATGCTTTCTTGCATACGTTTGCTGTAACAAGTTGTTGTTTGAGTTACTCTTGCCTTTGGGCAGATTGCTTTCAACGTGAAACAATCTCCTCTGGCCTCTGACATTAACAATGCATTTTTACCCAGACAACTGTCTCTCACTGGATATTTTATTTTTTTCTGCCCGTTCTTTGTAAATCATAGAGATGGCTGGTGACTGATGGGTTTTTGTTTTGTTTTGTTTTTTTAACACCTATGGGACACAATTTGTGTTTTCCATTTCTGTCCTGTCTTTATTGCAGATGCTTTTGAAAACTCATGCATGTCAACACGGGGTTGATTTTACAGAATGTTTCACTCGATATATTAAAGAGAACAATTTAAACAGTAAAGTGCACAAAACTAAATGACATCACACATATTTTCACTTTTTTTGATTTTGATGATTTATGTCTTCTGACTTAGAGATGAGCGCTACAGAGAGTATGGAAATCAAAACGTATGGAGAGTCAAATAAACACGTTGTTGCACTGTTTTCCTTGCTGAGTGCTGTGATTTCTGTAATTCCTGTAATCACCGTGAGATGGACAAACATGCAGCAAAGAACCTTTCCAGCACAGAACACCTCATGAAAT
The DNA here is from genome assembly GCF_056152115.1 of Neolamprologus brichardi. Lineage (NCBI taxonomy): Eukaryota > Metazoa > Chordata > Actinopteri > Cichliformes > Cichlidae > Neolamprologus > Neolamprologus brichardi. The sequence continues at coordinate 11,108,162 of NC_142119.1, forward strand.
CACAATCTGGCTTTTACTCACAGTTGTTGTTGCCTGCCTACCACTCTGTAAGTTAAATATTTAGGTAGATTAAACCTAGGGCAGATATTTGGTGTCCAGGGTAAAAGATGTTGCTTTTGTGGGCTAACCACACACAGAAAGCAGAAAGCATACTGGCTTGAAGTAAGTTCAAGTAACTGTTGTATTCATGGTGTCCTCCTACATTCTCAGCTCTTCTTTGCTCATGCTTCCTTATCCTGACTCATCTTCTCATCCTCTCACTTACCCTCAGACCAGTGCAGGAACCTTATGCTGTAGATGGCAGCTGGATCACTGTAGCTGGAATGAAAATATGTTCATTAGCACCATCAGCAGGATGCTCTGTGCCCCCTATGCTAAAACTAAAAACATTAATATCAGTGCTTCAGGACTATCAGCATTTTTATCAGACTGTGTCAAAGCATAATGAGCTTTTATATGGGCAGAAATGACTCATCTTTATAATTTATGTGTATAATCAGACTTTGATTCTTGGGGCACCAGACAAGAATGGCAGCAGCAACTGTATCTCCTGGCACCATAGTGAGGGGCAGTCTGTTCCAGCACATCCTGTTGTTGTTTTTCGATTTTTATTTTAATGGCTTAATCAGCCTATAATGGTAAAAGTTTTTAATAAAGTTTTGCAAGTCTGCTTGAGTTTGTTCTTCTCTTATATGTATGTATATGGAGAATCTGCACCAGCTGTTGCCAGTTGTACTGCAGAGGAGACAGAAACTGTTCTACAGATGGAACTCTTCCAGTTATTATCTTGGGGAATATGAGGGTTTTTTAAAAAAAAATACAACAGATGATCTCGGGGAAAACCCGAATGGAACGCAGTGAATGATGGTGTGTTTTATGAAAATGTTACTGGACTCACATTTACTTGACCACAGTGTATGACATCATGACTTTTTGGGGGACAGAAGACCGAAAAATTGTGCAGTGACTGATTAAAAAGTTGTGTAATCCTGTCACGTTATTGGGAAGCAGTGTTTGTTTGGCCTGACTATTGAAATTTTAGCTGTGGGAATGCATCCACAGGGAATTTTTTTTCAATCAACGCTGCTGTTTGTTTTCATTTTGAATCAATCCATTGTTCGGATCTCCCATCAACTGACAAGAGATCATCCAGATGACTTTGGGTATGGCAAATAATAAATGGATCCAAACCTCTGCTTTATTTTTGGTTTAATCAAGCCCCGTCTCTTTGTATGTGTTTTATTTATTTATTAAAAAAATGTTTACCTTTATTAATATTGTATTTATTTCATAGAGCTATGTTGGTTTTCATGTTTTGACTGCTGCAATATGGTAATTTAGGATAAACAAAAGTATGACATATTTATGCCTAGATCTTGGAAAAGCGCATCAGTATTAAGAAGCAATGTGATGTACACAGTACATCCCAAATATTTATGTAGCACAGACATTCAGAATATAAAAAATATAATGCCACCGACAAATATTTTGATATACCTACAAATGTGCAGTACACCCAAGGATGTATGCTTTGCAAGTCAAATCGGATATTTGTGGACTCTTCTGAAAATATTTATGTACAGTGCCCAATATATTTATGAAGCACCGAACATGTTTATGTACATTGACAAGTCTGGTCTTCATGTAAAACACCCCAGATATTTGTGTTTACAAATCCAAGATATTTTTCATTCCAAGAATTTGATACATACAGCATACTTTCAGTATTCACAGCACATATGCCAACCACATTTTTTAAAACACCCTACAAATGAACACATTACATCCCAAATATGAACTTGAAAGCCAGTTCATATTTTTGTCTCACTTAAAGTGGACATGAAATGCTACACACATAAAGGCTAATATACACAGCTGAGCCCTGCTCTCAAAAACTGACATAGATGTAACTCCATCTGTGAAGCTGGATTTAAGAAATAAGTGCTTAAAGTTTTAAAAACATGTTTAGTGCCATCTTCTCTCAGGAGCGTGACATTATGTGGTTAGTTGGCTGCTGCTACTAGACTTACATTAGCTTATGTTTGCTAACTAGTGACAGAATTAGCCAGAGGAAAATATCAATACTAAAACTAAAATTCAGTTTAAGAGAATCATATTTGTGCTGCTCCTGGGTGCAACAAGGAGTTTTATGTTAAGAAATGAGGATATACTGTTCACTTTCACTCTTTGCTGTTTGGTTAGCTGTACTCAAATGTGAAAATCCAGCTGTTAGCCATAACGTTTGGGTTTGTGAAGCACTTTATAAATGAGAACTGTGTGGATGAGAGTCTTTTTGAGCCAGGAGACAAGTTTTTCTCCAGACCAACAGAAACTGATTTTTCCTCGTCTGGCTAAGTGTACCGAGTGGCACAATCAGCTGATGCAATCAGCACTATTTTATGCAATAAAACAATTTTTCTCTTCCCAAGCAAATCCAGGCAGTTTACAACATACCAGCCCACTACTACATGCATATCACAGCACAAAAATAACCATTTGTTACTGAAGCACGATTGGGAATCCCATCAGCACATCTGCAGGGAAAGTAGGTCCATGTGTGCAAAGGGGGGAAAAAAAGCGGAGGCTCCAAGGAAGAGATGCCACACGTTTTGGAGACCTTTTGATTTTTCCTCACATCATCTCACTGAGTGCATTACTTCATATTAAATGTGAGGAAAAGTGAAGTCCAAATGTAAGTGAAGGAGACTGTATGTAATGTGGATATTTTTATCTTTTTTCTTGCAGACATGCTGATCACACTCCAGTGCCAACAGTAACACAGGGATGAAAATATGCAGAAAGTTAGAAGTATTTTTAGATGTCGACAAAATGTTTGAAGAGTAAAACAAGTTTTTCAAAAACTGGTTATATGAAGGTTTTCTGCTTTTGTTCACCTGCACAATTTTACATCTCAACAACCATCTTAGATCAAATCAGGGGATTTATTTGAAGTCTGAATATAAAAGATGGGGATAGAGCCATAACTATAGTTTTAATGGTCACTGGATCATTAAACAGCATATATCAAGTCACATCCACTAAAAACTGTGTGGCAGCTTTGCTAATCCTTTTTTTCTTCTGTGACTTGTATTCCTATTTTTCATGCACAGAATTTCACAACATTCAGTTTTGAACCTCTGCTATACTTTGTGTAACAACTTGGCTGATTAACAGGTTTCACACTGTGGTGTTGATTGGCTATTTTGACTCCTGTAGATTTCTATACAGGATTCTCTCACCTCCTGCTTATTTTAAACTGTACATTTAGGCATTTCTAATAAAATGTATAGTTTTTAGCTTTTACTAATATTTGTATATAGACCATTTTAACAGCACTACAAACTTCTTAAAGTACTTTAAAAAAACAAAAGAAAACAAAATAAATATATACAAAGGAGACAGCAAATAACCAGCAAAGTGGTTATTCTATTGCATTCTATTCTATTTTATTAACCCAGAGTTTGTGTTCTGATATGCCAGTAGAGAAGGAGACTACGAGACCATTTCTCTTTACTTTTTTAAGTTTCTGCTCTTCTTCTATTAATCACAGCGGACTTAATTTTCCTAACACTGACAAATGCAGCTGGTTTAAACGACTATAACAACCTCCTCACTAATGGTTTTAAAAATATAAAACGCAGAGCAAAAAAAACAATAACCTTTGAACAGAGACATTACAAACACTGTTTAAAGGATGTATTCAGATGCTGCCCTCCTGTGTATATAGCCTCCCAGAACTTGTACTCATTCACTAAAACTGTAAGAGTTCTTGGTTTGATGAAAAAAAAAAAGTAGTGAAGCTGAGCTGGATTAAAGAGTGCAGTAGTGATGGGATTTCCGGTTCCGATTTGTGACGTTTACCGTGTTTGGAGTCTCAAGTTAGTGTGTTGTCTTGTGTAGTTAGTGTGTAGTGTAGTCGTTGTTTTGTTTTGTGTGTCAGTTCTACTAGTGAACGTCACAGTTGCTGCAAAAAAGCCACCAAAGGCAGGTTGCAGTGTAAACGCTGAGTGACACACCTGCTGTCAGACCTGCAGGTTCATCCCTGTGCTGTTCTCATCTGTCTTATAGTAGACACAAACTATTTTTGAGTTGCATAAATAATTTGTGTGTCTTCTTATTTGATGCAGAACACCTGATTGTTCTCTAAATAGTTTTAAATGGTTATATAAAAAACATCTGAGCCTTGGCTGCATTTTTAGGTAAATAGTACCATATAACTTTGTTGTTTGCAAAGCTTGTGCATATTTTTTAAAAATGTACAATTTCTATTTGCATTACAAGTTATGAAAATGATTCGTTAAACATGCTTGTGGTTTTTACAGTCAAAAATATCACTTTCTATTCGTATTTTACATTTTGTCTGAATTTAGATAAATTGTGCTGATACAGTTTGTCAAAATGGGAAAATAACAGATTAGCAAGATAAACAGTTTTTAAAGGTGAAATATAGAGGCTAAAAGCAAAGTTGTCACCAAGTACAGTTTATATTTGTGTGTATTGATGCAGCTTTTTTAAGTATTAACTTGGTGCCTTTGGGTGAAATAATGGTAATATGAGTGATCCATATGGTCACAAAGAATAGCCACTTGTTTCTGTGCTACCAAAGTTCCCCGGCTTTCATTCAAAATGTGTTTATCGTCATCTGCACATTAAACTACTTAAACATTATAAATGTCTTCAAGCTCACACTGAGGCCTGTGGGGCACTATCAGCCACTGAGACAGTACACACATTTATATGTGTTTTTGTATATGAATATTTCATACTTTAAGGCTGCCGGTTTATTTAAGGGAGATGAACAAAATACATTGGATTTGTACATAATAATATCACAGATTAAATAGATTTTAAGTAGATGCTTGTGCATTCTTAAAGTCTTATATGTTAAATTGAACTATGTGATCTGTTCAAAGCTTCTCAGTCAGTGCTGTTCTCCATGCCTGTCTGACTGTACATGATGTTATTAGCACAAACACTTTAAAGGTGACGTTAGGACTTCAACAATAACACAGACAGCAATGTAGTTATAAATAATTAGTTACAATAAAACGGTTTTATTGGGAATTAACTTAAAAAACAAACAAACATCTGTCTCCTATTTTTTGTCACACAGGAAAGAAGCATCAATATCTGATGAGAAGACTTATTTATTTCTTTTTTTTTTCGGGGGGGGGTCAACAGGAGATGAATATCTCTAACAAGTTGATTTGTTCACATTTTCACATCTTAATTTTTAAGTAAAATGTGCATTTTGAGTTTATACACTATGTATATAAGGCGACCGTTTCCTTTTACAGTATTTTTGTATGGTGCGTTTTTCTATGTCTTAACAAAAGGGGAACAAAGGTGTTTAAGTTCACCTAAGATGATTTGTCTTAATTTTCACATGGTCTTACTGAGGTGATGTGAATTGAAACATGCATTCTTTTTTTTTTTTTTTGTTTTGGTGGGGAGGGAGGGATGTGCTGGAAAAGTTTGAAAAGGGTGAATTTGACCCTGAAAAAGGCGTATGAACCCTGTAAGCACAAGGACACTGAAACAAAGAGACACTCACTAGGTAAGGTTTACCCACCTTTCCTTTTTCATAAGTGAGGTTTTGAGCATTTATTTTATGATTTTGCTGTGATAAAGGAGAAATGCATAGTTTGTGCCATTATTCATTCAAATAATTCAGGGAACTGAAAGCCACTGATCCCAAATCATTTGTCACCATGGCACCTAGTCTTAAGACACGTTTTGTGTCAAACTAGTGCTCAAGTTGTAAGACAAACCTCTAATAGTACAAGAACATGTTTTAAATATGAAAATATGCCTGTGCATATTTCTGACTAAAAAAAACTTCCATAGAGACCTTTCACTTTTCCCAGCTGCAGTAAATCAATGTCATTAATATTCTGTTTCTGATATGCGGGACTGCAAGTCTGGCAGCTGAAAGGAGCTCTGTGTTGATGTGAAATACATGTCTGTCAGCGTGAGATTTATTTATGTCCCTAATAGGACCTTAAGTTTCCGACTGCATCAGTGTTTCTGCATAGTAATCACAGCAAACACAGACAGACTCTCAGTGTGGACTTTTCCAAGATATACTGGCACACACATACTGCAAACAACAAACAGGTTCTCAGTCCTGAGCGCTTCTTCGGCTTTCAGAAAAAAACATATGTCTGCATAAAACCTAAAACCAAACACCGGCTGACTCAAAGTTCAAACAACTCCATAAGCCCTTTCTCTGACTCGGACTTCATTATGTGTTTTCTTTCTGCACTGTGTAAGTTAACTTTCTTCTAACTGCTTATAAAACAAAAGAATGGAAAAGAATTTGGATGGAGCTTGCATGCTTACAGCAGAGCGTAGACCAGGGGTAGGCAACCTTTCTGATGACGAGTGCCGTCTAAAATTTTCTCAGAAGTCAGTGTGCCATATGATTGCATTAGCAATACATTTAATAACGCTCTATATTAACAGTTACACACTATATAGAACCACTTTATAGAATTATATTTGTTCGCAGATGTTGGCAGCTATCACCGAATAGTTATCAGCTATTTTGAAACAAAAAAAAGACTTTTTATCCATAACAAGAACTCCATAACAGCAAATGAACTGTACAACAGAAAATACAAATGCTATTTATGGTCTCCTCACAACAATGATAAGAAAAAGAAACTGGGCCAATATGGCGTGTTTGTTAATACAGGGATACACTTGTTAATGTGATCTCTGGTCTCCCACTCAGAGACACAGGTCTCCGAGTGTCCAGTATTCAGACAGCTACCTGAGGACACTCACGTGAGAGAAAATCTGCTCACACAGATATGTAGAGCCAAATCCTGTCAATAAGGCCTCTGCAATGTTCTGAAGACAGTTAAACTTGTCAGGTAGTGATGTCCAGCAGGTGAAAATGCACAGCTGTGGATTCCAGCTGCTTTGATGTTGCATTAACTGGCATTAACTCAGCCAGTTAATGCGAGACAAACCCAGCTGCTCATTAAAGATTTGTGGTTTGATCAGAAAATAAAACATTGGTCCATACTCCTGAAAGGCCCAAAAATGCATTGTGAATTCTGTCTCGAGTCTACGGATGGATCCGTGTATTTCCGCGGTGCTGATCCTGAGCGGATGGCTCCTGAAGCATTTGAAGTGTCAGAATGTGGAAATTTCAACATCGCTTGAAAAAACTGCCAGCTAGCAACGCCCCTCTCACCAGTAGGCAAAGTTATTTTTAGCCAATTACAAGTTGAATCTGGTAGTTGGGGTTGTTAGCTAAAATACCGTCATTAAGAAGCGGCACAACTAATGTGTGTATGTGAGCTAATTTGCGATGAGCACCGCTGGCGCGGCCATTTATTTTTTAATGCACCTTCTCAGATTAATTCACTGCGTGTCGTGCCGAGGGCTGGACTGGGAAAAAAAATCGGCCCGGGCATTTTGACTAGAGACCGGCCCACCAGGTATTATAGGAAAAGCCATAAAGCCTTTGAATGAAGACAAACGCTGTTGTGACAGTGATGTACACTGTATGATATGTATGATTTCTATACATTTTACGTCAGATGAAAACTTTGGTTGTAAGCTTCAGATAATTATTTAATAACAGCCAGACATTTTAAATGAAAATAAGAAAATATTTCTTTGTGCCCCCCTCTCCCTGTTAATGCCCCACCTGTCCCCCCTGGTAAAACTTTGCTAGATCCACCCCTGCACAGTTACTTAGAAAAGGATCCTGGTGTTATTTGTCTCTCAGAAACAGTTCATAACTTGGTCACTGATCAGTTTCATGATTGAAGTAGAAACAGGAGAGAGAGGGGAGAGAGAATGAGAGAAGAAGAGGCAGCTGTGCAGCATAAAGACAGAATAACTCCAGCTTTGTGTCTTTTTTCATTCTAGCTGAAGTCCGGGACAAACTGTGTTCCTTTTCAGCTCAATACAAACGCGTAATATTTTCTCTCAATACGGGACGATTCCGTTTTTTTACGGACGGTTGGCAACTCTACTAACTAACCTTATGAATAAAATAAAGTTCATTATCAGTAACATCATAGCACCCACCCAGCTGTATAGAAACTCCGTCATGCTAGCTAGTTATTGTAACTGACTGTAAAAAGTCAGCACAACGAAAATAAACTCCACCTAAACTTGGTTTATATCTGACCCAGATAGACTGCAGGTCATAACTTCTTACCTGAAGTTCAGTTCACCTGACACTCGGACAGGTGCTGCCTCTGGTCTCTCCTCCTGCCTCCCCTTTCACTCATCCACCTGCTGGCCTCCACCACTTGATAATGTTACTGAATCTGTGGAAGCTACGCCATAGCCACCCTCAAACAGCTGAGTTATTTGTACACACTGGCCAGCATCTAGCCAATCCACCACCTCTCATTGTTTATACCATTACAAAAAAAAAAAAATCATCGGCCCACCGAGCAAATGCCCGGTATGCCCGATGGCCAGTCCAGCTATGGTCGTGCCATCAGTTAACCCGCACGCGTGCCTAAGGTTACCGACCCCTGGCGTAGACAGTGTAACACATGGACGTAGCTGCCCATGCAAAAATGCCTTAAACCTGCATTCTACCTACCTACAGTTGTGCTCATAAGTTACATACTCCAGCAGAACTTTTGTATTTTTTATTGCAGAGACTAGAAATGATACACTCACAGTGTTTATCCTATTTATCCATAGTTCTTAATACTACATATTGCCTTTTTTAACATCAATGACAGCTTGAGGTTTTTTTGTGGTAGTTGTGGATGAGGCACCTTAATTTTCTCAGATGGTAAAGCTGCCTATTCTTCCTGGCCAAATACCTCGATAGCCTGTAAACTGTCTTGCATGAACTACATGTTTGAGATATTTCCAAACTGGCTCAATGATGTTGAGGTCAGGAGACCAAGATGGCCACTCCCAGAACCTTCACTTCTTTCTGCTGTAACCAAAGAAAGGTCGACCTGACCTTGTGTTTTTGGTTCACTGTCATTTTGGAATGTTCGAGTGCATCCCATATGCAGCTTCCTGCCTGATGAGTGCAAATTTTCCTCCAGTATTTTCTGAAAACACACTGCATTCACCTTGCCATCAATTTTGACCAATTGCCTGTGTAGCTCACACATCCCCAAAACATCAGTGATCCACGTCAGTGTTTCACAGTAGGCATGGTGTACTTTCATCATACGCCTTGTTAACTCCCCTCCAAATGTAGTGTTTATGGTTGTGGCCAAAAACTTTATAATTTTGGCCTCATCACTCCAAATAACTTTGTTCCAGAGGTTTTGAGGCTTTTCTCTGTGCTGTTTGGTATGTTAAAAATGGCCTGCTTTGTGCTATTGGCATTGTAACAGCTTTTGTTATTTCTGTAGGGGGTTTTATCTATGCTTCCCAAACAATTTTTCTGGCAGTTGTGGATCAAGTTTGCATTGGTCTACCTAACCGTGGCTTGGTTTCAACAGAGTCCTTCATTTTGTATTTCTTAATTAGAGTTTGAACACTGCTGATTGGCATTCCCAGGTTCCTGGAGATCTTTTTAAGTCCTTTTACTGTTGAATAAAGTTCAACTATGTTCTCCTGCAGGTCAACTTTTGATTGGAGTTAATTGACTAGTTTATTTTTTCATTATGAATTACAAAAGGCAAACACAATCACACACCTCGCCTCACCTGGGTTAATCAAGTCCTGACTTGTGTCTCAGGACCATAAAGCCAGATTATCCTCAAGCAGGTGCTCTGGTCTGTGGTTTTGGCTGCACCTCTGCCTTAATGAACATAACCTGCTTCCTGGTAGGACCTGCTTGTTGTTATTAATACAGAGATGCTCTCAAGCACTGGTCATGCACTGGGATGCCTTGTAGGATGCATTAAGTCTGTTTTGCAAGTCTTTGTACTATGTTTCAAAATGGAGGATTATTTATGATATGCACATTGGCTAACAAATTGTGAGTGACAAGTCACAGTCATAGTTTCACAGTCAGACGCATCCCTTGTTGTCACATCTGGTTATTTGAAACCAAAATGAGAACAGTCAAAACACTCACTTCAAGCCTCCAGAATAGGAAACAGGTCACCTCCTTTTTCGAAAATCTACCACACACCTAAGTCTCATCAAACCAGTGGTTGATGTCATGGTACCTTTTTACACTGTCACAGTTGTGTGTCTGAAATCTATATTAAGGAGGTCCTTTTATGCCACTCCTGACTTCCAAATTCAGTACTCAGTCTGAAGAACTTTCCACAAGATTGTAGTCAGATATTTTGGCTTCACGTTTATGCAGAGCGTCAAAGTGGTCGTCATATATAGTTTATGGTTAAGTCCTATTTTCTTGTATTAATTTGTTTGATGCCACTATTCACATTGTGACTTTGCAGGTGCCTGTTTTTCTTTTCTTCCTGATGTCACAGATTTAGCACAGGAAAGAGCGGCATCAATGGGAGAAATTGGAGCTCACTGTCCGATGTGGTTGGTTTACTCTGGAGAGGATGCAAAGGCTGAAATACCATATGTTTCAGGCATCAGGGGCTTTGGATGTTACTCCACCAAGGGTGGGGTGGACGCGAAGGCAATAACAGTGCAAAGCATTGAGATCCAACATAATGAAATACCTTTTTAGTCTCTCCTGCTGCTCTCACAGATGGAGCACGCTCAGGGCTGGAGAGGAAGCTGTCAATCAAACAAACAGAGAAGCAGCGTGTGTGTGTGTTTGCGTATTTGTGTGTGCACGCATTAGCTAGAGCAAATAAAACCATCTGACAGCGCAATAAGCTGTTCATGTAAAACCAAATATGGTGAGTGAGTGTGTATGCTACAGTGTCTGCAGATACTTTCGATGGGATCTAGTTTGCCTTGATGTAGCGTCAGGGTACCATGGAAACATTTGCTGTCGCGCTGTTCCTGAATGACAATGATTGGCTGTGATTGGCCGCTCCGGTCCTGTCAGTCGTGTGGGAAGCATCTGTAATTGGCAGCGAGAGCTGAGGGAAGCAGACTGGACCCAGTGACCAGCACAAAGGTCAGCCTGCTCACAGCCTCCTCATGTACAGGTTTTTTATGGTGAATGTGAGGACCAACATAAGCTGTAGAGGTGTGGATGTATTTTGAAAGTGAGTAGAAAGGCCCTTAGCTTTTTAAAGAAAGGTATGGTTGTTTTGTTTTTTTAATGATTTATGAAATTGGGTAATATTTTTTTCATGTTTTAAAAGCTTTTTTTTCCTAATGCCTGAATGAATTTTAACATAACTAAAGTATGAGACCTTCCTTAACCGACTATATTACTTTGGAATAGGGATGGGTATCGTTTAGGTTTTATCCAATACCGGTGCCAAACCGGTACTTTTGAAACGGTGCCGGTGCTTAAATGGTGCTCAAACCGATGCTTAAAGAATGGAAAACACAAAATTGGTCCAAAAACCTCTCATGTTCAGCTGGGGGTTTTTTTGTAAAAAGATAACAATGTTAGCCTTTTCTGCAGCTATGGGGCATATATGGCATCACTCTTGGCTGGAAGCAGTGCTTAATCAATGGAAAAAACAAACTTTGTCCAAAAACCTCATGTTTAACTGTTTTCCTCTTTTTCTTTGGTCATTTTAGCCTTTTTGGCCAGGGTGAAGGGAGTATCTGCCATCAAACAAGAAGACAGCAGCATGTAGCTATGATGATGTTTGCTAGTTCACCTTACATGCATTAATGTAATAACGTGGTTAGCCTACTCAACGTAAATTACACACGAACAACATTAAGCTACTCACGCAGAGAAGAACGGCTGCTGCTGCCATCATCATCCGTCATCATTTCTGCTACACTGGCAGGGCTAGGGGCCAGGACTGTACTCTTCGGGTTTTTGCGGGATGTTGCAAACTCCGGGTCCGATAACAGGCACCACACCCGCAGTAGATGTGCTCGATGTGAGGTCTCGCAGCAAGCTATCAAATACGGCGCATTTCTCGGCTTTAAAAAAACGCTTTGCGTCGCCAGGTGTTTCATCGGATTTGAGGTGTTACCTTCGTTGACAGTATCACAGTATCACCTTAAAGCACTTGTTGCAGGCTGCTGAGTTTGCATATTTTGCTGTGAAGTACAGCCAGACTTTGACCGCTTTGCTTTGGGCATTTTTAATCTGTAGCTCTGCTCTAAAAGAACGTACGTACCTGGACCCGCCTACTATCCTCAGAAACGTAAAATGATTGGCTAGAATCTAAAGTGTATGACAGCTCAGGAAAAAGAAGCACCGAAATAAAGCACCGAAATGTGCGCTGCTTTTCGGTCTGGTTACTACCGTTTATGTCAGAACCGGTGCCATCATGGCACCGGATACCGGTACCCATCCCTACTTTGGAAGCACTTGTATTTGAGGGAACCAAGTCTAATTTTCTTTAAGAATACCAAGGATGTGTCAATTTTTGGTATTCAAAGGGAACGCTCAGTACAGTTAGACTCCAATGCAAACCCCATATGAAGGCAAAAAACCCCAAAACAAAACAAAAAACTGACAACATTTTGATGTAGAAAGTGTTTATGTGACAGTGTTAGCGAGGAAGGAGCCAAGGTTAGCCAGGCGCTATCTGTGTTAGCTTGTAGCTGCTAACACAGATAAACTACAAGCTCTCACAGTAGAATCTCCTATTAAAATATTAAATAAGTCACATTAATTTATCTTAATCTCTGGAATCCACCAGTAACTTATTGGTTCAACTTTCAAATACTTTATCTGCTAAGATTATAAATTGTTGTTACACTTGTCACCAGAATCATGCAGCATAGCTAAGTAAAAGCTAGTTAAGTGAAAGCTTAGTCTTTATTTTTAGCAAGATAATAAAACAGATAGGAAAGCAGTATGTTAGAAATGGCCAGACGGTGCACTTGAATTCAGGCCCTTCCAGTAACCAATTACCATATGTGTAAGCTATCCTGGCTTTTGGCTAGTTATGTTTTGTCTGCTAATGTTGTTGCTAGCTTCCAGTTTGGTAGCTTGAAAAATTATTTAATTACTTAAATTACCAGCTAACCTGATTCCACTTCTGCTGGAATTAAAATTTGATCTTAAATTAGAAACTACACTTAAGTATTCAAGAGCACGACAAATGCTACAAACTAAAGGTCTAACATATTTAAATTTACCTCAATATGTGCAAGCGAAATATTAGCCATTCGCTATGGCTCTAATACATAATATTAACTTATGTAATTGCTCAAAGCAAAGCTCCACTATAATTAACATTTCCCTTCTACATGGTGATACATGACAAGCTAGCTTTTACTTAGCTATGCAGCATGTATCTGGCATTGGTCACTTCCAAATAAACTTTCATGTCATTACCCTGATACTGGTACAAAACATGTGATGATCTCCCAGTTATTACAAGATAACGGATTCTCAGTGCATTCAGTAGTGGGATATTGTAGTGTTTATCTCGTTATTGTTCTGAGACATATGCTGCAAGCAAACTAGAGCAACATTATCGCAGACAGGTATGAGTGTCATTTATTCAAACAATATTCTTAAGTTCTCTCTATTGCATAAAATACCTTTTATATAGTTATGGGTGACTAACAGCCCATTTAATTTAGGGGTCATTCTTTTAGTCCAGTCCCTGCTAAGTTTCTATCAGTATATTTTTTATGAGAACATTAAGCTAAGTCATGTAAAAAAGCCTTGGAATAAAGATGTCCACATCATGCGTTAGATGTTAAACATGCACTCTGTTTGGCTGGTTTCCTTATCCACAGCCTTCACCTGCTCTGCAGCTGAAATCTACCATCTGGAGCCATGTTGTTCTCCTTCCAGACAGAATCCCACTGAATACAAATAGGGGACAGCAAAAGGTCAGAACTCTTATTGAAAGTGTTGTGGTGTACAGATGATGCCATTTGATGTCACATTTTTGCAGCGTGACATTCCCGTGTTCCCACAGCTCTATCCACAGGAGATTTGCCTCTTAGACACTGCAAAGAAATTGGGAATTTGTGATTTTTCTGGGGCATTTTAGATGGTTTCCATCTAGGAGAAAACATCAGTCTGCCAAGTCTCAGTGAAGGCACAAAAGTAATTAACTTGGAAAACTTATTGCAATGATAACCTACTTGTTAGTGGTTTTGCTTTAAGCATTAGAAACAACAAAGCACCTTCTCCCCTTTTTCTTTTAAACTAAAATGTAACTTGATTATCATTGCATCTGCACAGAAATAAGACTACAATCCACCTTCCCCAACGCCCCCTGATACGGGGGCAAAAAGCAGGAGATCAGGTAGGCTTGGGGCTTAAGAGGTTAATGTGATATACAGTTAGAAAAGAAACAGGGACAAAGCAACCAAGGATATTTGGCCTGGAAGGCTTTAATGAATCATCCGCAGGAAGGTTTTGACCTGAGATCACATTAATAACAACAGAGTTTATTTACACAAAACCTTTCAAAGCAGACTTACCAAGAGCTTAACATGCGAAAATCAATCTAAACCAGCTGGCATTAACAGTAAAAGCTCAGCAAGGGAATGGGAATGAAAGGAGAAAGTAGCTGTTGCACTGATTGATCTAATTTTGTGGAAATGTTCAGTTTGGTAAACTGACATTTGGGATTTTTATTTTTTATGAAACTAAATGAGCCCACTGCAAAAAAAGAATCGCACAGCTGACACTTTCCTGTGACAAAGCAGATCAATAAAAGCATTGTAGTGTTGCCAGTGAATTTAAGTATTTCAGCATTTACATCCATGCATCCATTTATCTATTCAGCTGTTATTTTACTTCATCATCAGTCTTTAGTGCGTGTTAAGCACGAAACTCCATTTTTTATTACATTAAAAGCATCTTATTCAGACTGCTGGTGAAGGAAGATGGGGGTAAGAAGGAATAAAAAAGGACAGACGGGAAATAACATGGGGGGTTACATTAAAAAACAGAGATGGACATGTTAACATGTTTTAGAAGAAGTGAAAGGGGACACACAGAGGAAGAAGGATAAAGCAGAAAGGAAAGACATAGGGGAGATAAATTAAAAGAAGAGAGGAGAGAGGACACAAATTAATGAAAGGAAGAAGTGGATGTCAGAGGCTGAGTGATGGAATATGACTCATATGGTGCCAGAATTTAATCAGGTTTTTCCTTTCCGATCACACCTTGAAAACTGAAGCGAGCTTCTGTCTGAAAGTTAATCTTCTTGCAGCGATTTCCTGGTATTCAGTTACTACACTATGACACATTGTTTCTGCCTCCATATATGCACTGGAAAGCACAAGATAAAAAGGCCACTGATTCATTTTTTAACATGTAGCTTTCTCAGATTTAACT
This sequence comes from Neolamprologus brichardi, assembly GCF_056152115.1. Lineage (NCBI taxonomy): Eukaryota > Metazoa > Chordata > Actinopteri > Cichliformes > Cichlidae > Neolamprologus > Neolamprologus brichardi. The sequence goes on from NC_142119.1 coordinate 11,123,433, forward strand.
CTGCTGGATTTCCACAGTTTCGGAGTGTGTTTAAGGGAATCTTTGAGCTGAGGTCAGGACTCTGTGCAGGTCAGTCAAGTTCTTCCTTGGACCTTGCTTTGTACACTGGTGTGCAGCCATGTTTGAACAGGAAGAGGCCATCCCTAACCTAACTGTTCCCTAAAAGTTGGTAACATTACATTTTTAACCTCCCAAAAATTAAATGTTGAAAGTCATACTGGCATCCAGGTTGGGTCATGTTTGGACGTCCAAATTGTGGATCAAGTTCGGATGTCAGCTCAGAAGCCCAGAATTGGTCCAACGAACCCACTACGTACATGATCTGTATGTCTATCCGACGTCCAATTCTTAGTGGGCATGCTTAGTGCTTGATTTTATACACCTCTGACCATGGAACACCTGAAATCAATGATTTCGATGGGTGAGTGATTAGTTTTGGCAATGTAGTGTTTATCTGTACACCACCATCTGTCATACTCATTTCTAATCTTGCCCAATCTGGTCACTCCAATCTTCAGTTCTGCTACTTGGTCTCTTGTCTTTTTGTCAGTGCCATCATCTCCAAACCATCATAGCAGGTTTAACTTCCATTTTGTAAACCTTCACTTTCTGTCTCACTGCTGTCCTTCTGTTACAAATCACCCCTGACACTTGTCTCCAGCCTCCCCACCCTGCCTGCATTCTTTTCTTCATCTCTCTTGTGCACTGTTCATTATTTTGGATAGGTAACCCCAGGTATTTAAATTTCACTTCCTCTACTCTTGTAATTTCCACTTTTGCATCTTACTCCCTCTCATTAGTGTCATAAATGTTGGACAATATTACTTGAAATGGATCCTTTAAAAATAATGGTTTGTACTCCAACCTAAGCTCTTGTTGGAGCTCAAAAGAAACATGTGGTGTCTCAGATGAACAACAGTGTTTTCTGCCTCTGCTGACACATTACTCCTATCATTTCTCTGTGAAATTCTTTTGTAATGGTGCTGCAACAGCAGCCATTAATCATTAAAGCACAAGAATAGACAGAAATGACTCTTACAGCAGCTGGATGTATAGTGTAATGAGATAAGGAGAGCATGTTGGAATATAACAAGTCCCATTGGGCTGAAGTCCATGTTGCCTCAACTATCCAGTTCATTAGGGCTCTGTTGGTATCTTTTAGATGGCCTAAAGTGAATCAAAAGGCAGGAAATACTCAACGGAAATAAGAGACAAATGACAAAGAAAGCAGAGGAATAAATTGACTGTTTATTAACAGTAAGTGTTTCTCCTCGCAGTCTTTCATATTTCCCAGAAACGCGTCACACATAAGGTGGTTGGCGTTACATGTGTTTTCATGCCTATGGCTCATAAACCCAAGAAACAATCCATCACAAAGAGTGTCAGAAAGGAATTTTTACTGGGCCAGTGTTCGGAAATAAATGTAGACAGGAAGCTTTTTATTTCACAACTGGAACGCCATATGTTCATGTCTCTTTTCTAAGACTCCCACCAATTCAGACCTTCCCAAAGTGTGGGGCCCGCCCCCTAGGGGGGGCGCAGAGTCATGGCAGGGAGGGCGTGGTATGAAAAGGGGAGAAAAAAACAAAACGCTTGGACACTGCTAGCACGGGGCGCCTACAGAAACGCAAAGCAGGAGATGAAGCATAGCTGAATATGTTTCCAAACCAACTTCATTTTAAGCCAAAGACTAGAAAATATGGTGAAGCATATCTTCCCTTTGGTTTCACCTGCACAGGTGCCGAGGTAGGTCTCCCTGCATAATTGGGTTTCCCTTCGTCAGGAGCAGTGCTGGGCTCTTCAAATCACGGACAAACAGTATCCCACATTCGTGATTTTTAGTTCACAAACACTTGTTGTTATGACTAACTACTCCTGACATTTTGGAGACATTATCTCTTTATACAGTAAAGTTACAGCGGGATACAAATAATATCAGGCTGATCCTGCCACAATTTGTCCCCCAGTTCAAATCACGGACAAACAGTATCCCACAGCTGTTAATGTTTTTGAACCCATTTTGCACAGGGAGGCATTTTTTGACAAATGTATTAATAGCAATGTTGAATATTATTACACAGGAAAAAAATTCATGCAATTCATGCAATTCATCTCATGTAAACAATAACGCGGCGCACAGCGTGACGTGAAAAAAGGCACATACCTTTGACGTTACATGAGGAACTCTGTATTCCTTGTCCACACGTAAACGCAAAAAAGGAGTTTTAAAAAATATCAGTTTTCGGTGATTCGAAATGCCGTTTACGTGTGGACGAAACAGCTGCGTTTTCAAAAATACCCGTGTATGTGCGGACGTAGTGTAAAAGAATTAGTAGTTTATTTTATTACTACCTGTCATTTATTGAAAATTACTTGTATTTGCTTAATTGTTCACTAAATGTTTGAGGTGTGAAATAAACCACAATGGAGCAAAATATGGGTGTGTGTGGTTGGAGGATGTGTTTGTGTTTGTGTTTGTGCGTGTGCGTGCGGGGGGGGAACATTTTTCTTGTAAAACAAAGGGGGGCCTAGCAAAAAAAAGTTTGGGAACCACTGCAGTAATGTAACTGAAAATTTGTCGATTTAGTACTTTATGCCAGTAATTTTATCTCAGGACACTGAAGGTCAAGAAAGCAGTCAGTTCTGCTTGCATATATAACACTCATTTATATTGAACTGATGTACTCGAAAGGGTTTGGTAAACTAGGGAATATTAATAGAATTTTATTTTGGCCCTGAGAGTTCAAATGCACAACAACATAAGAATTCAGCAGCAAATAGAAAAATGGTCCAAAAGCACAGGAAACGTGATTTGAGTTCAGTGTGTTTTGGGGGAGACAATAATATGATAGGACAGCCGTGGAAGTGACAGAAAGCAAAACATAAAGGATTGCACTGAGAAACACTTAAAAGAAGCAGATTTGTCTGTGCTATAAAGGAGAAAAAGATTAAAGTTGATGTGTGTTTTAATCATGTGATTCATATAATACTATAATTATATGTTTGCTATTAGCAGTCATTGTGTGTTTTTTTTTGGGGGGGGGGGGTTTGCTTGAGCTTTTGCACCACTATTTTTGTTGTCTTTCATTCAACTTTGATTGAATTTTGTGTACTTTTGCATTATTTAACTTCTCGGGGCCACTGTAGCATAGACTTGAATTGTTCAGAATGTGCACCTTGAGAAAAGTAATTGAAATAACTACCAATTGGAATAAAAGTTACCAGAGGTTACATAACTGGAAGCTTGAAGTTCCACTAGCAACAAAACTTCACCTACAAATACAACATGCAAATCTTGTTATTTATGGACTGGGCTTAAGAGTGGAAACAAACACACCAACTGCGTAATGTTGGGAAAAAAATAATTTGAATTGATGTGAATGGGACGTTGTCCAAATTCAGATCATGTATGGTTTTGCTTTATATAGGCAGTCTCAAAGCTTTTTCATTACACACCATATTTATGGCCTTTTTTTTTTTTTGCCTGTCCCATTTGGTTCTTTAGCCGTCAGAATTGTTGTCTGAAGACCAACAAGGATACCCAATGGATTTACTTTGCCAAATGGATCATCACGGCCTTGCCGTATTGGTCCATTTGATCTGCCTTTGTTGTTATTATTTATTTTATTTTATTTTCAGTTGTTACAGACGGGACAGACATGACTGAGGGATAGGAAAGGGAGAAAGAAAGAGGAAGGAAAAGAAAAACAGAAGGGAAGAGGGACAGTGAGAAAGGGCACTTAAAAAGAGAAAGAAGAGAAAAAATATCTCCTCTCACCTTTGAGAGAAAAAGAAGAGAAAACAAGCAAAAAAAAAAAACAGAGCAACATACTAAACACAACACCATCACGTTAATCTAGCTAAGTGTAAACAGCAGTAAATACTAAATATTGAATGTTGTTGTGTAGCAAGCAGGACTGACAGCGCACAATGTGCTTTGAAATAGCAGCCAATAAAGTTGTAGTTTATGTCTATGAACAGTGAACACCCGTGTGCACACCTGTGTGGATCAGCGCGCTTGTATTCAAATGGTTTCCCCATGTAATGGTCTGCTAGAGGATGTAGAGAGCCATAGCCCTGTCCCCCAGGGCATGAAGCAGGCATGGAGGAGATCCAGGCTCCAGACATCCAGAGGCCCCAGAGTCCGAGAGCCCAAGGAGGACCACCAGAGGGGCATCGTGCAATCCTCCTGGGAAGAGCAGGAAGCTATAGGGGGCTGCACTGGTGTGCCCCCTCAGCCAGCTGTGCCAGAGTGAACCTAGCCGCAGGCCCAGAGGCCCGAGGGCCCCCTTTGCCCCGGAAGAGGCTTGACCGAGCAACAGGCACCAGGCCCCGCCAAGTAGTCACCGGGAGTGAGCTGGTACATACCTGAGCGCCCAGCCCCGGACACCAAGAAACACCAACCCACTGACCTCTGAAGGCATCAGTTACCGGCAGGGAGTGTGGTGAGGGGAGATACGCCTTTGGAGGGCCTGGGAGTTCCCAGAGAGGTGGAGTGTAAGTATCGACCTGACATATAAACACAGACAAACAGGCACACACAGACACAAACATGCATTCCCACCCTCATGCACACATATACAAATACTCAGCACTCACCCAACGTAGGGATAGACATACATGGACACTGTACACACAATCACACTCCCCAAACAAACTCTATACCCCAGGTCCAGGTACCCTCGCCCCTGGAGGAGGAAACGGCACCTAGACCAAGGAGATGTTACCCTTTCCCCCGGGGTGGAGGCAAGCAGACCGCCCCAGGCTCCGCAGCAGTAGGGAGGCCCCGCATCCCAGATCCCAATCTAATGGCCAGCACCTCCTCCCAGCGCCCCTGCCCCGATGGCCAGCAGAGAACAGGGGTGTGTAAGGGCCCAAACTTCCCTCCTCTCGCTCATGTGTAGTGTTGCTGCGTGTTGTTCTAAAGTGCATTTAAAACACGGGAGAGCATGGTGCTGCTGCCAGAGAGCAGCAGGTGTTAGCGCGGCCCCTCCCGAGAACCCTCAATGTCTACATGGATTTAAAATTGAGAGGTGGGCACCAGCGCCAGAGGTAGGTTTGAATACACAGACCGTCTACTGGACGCCGTTAACATGCCCACCCTCAAGGCCCTATATGTATGTGTTATGAGAGTGTGAGTAATGTGGATGTCTAAGTTGTGGAATAAAATTGAGGCACAGGCAGCCAGAAGGGGACAGTGAGGGGGGGTGCCTCCCCTGCACCCTGGTGACACACCCGCACCCCAAGGCCCTACTTGTGTGGGTGGGTGTGTTGGAGCGGGAAGAGGGAGGCAGCCGGGGATGGAGAGGAAAAGAAGGGAGGAGCAAAATGCCCTTCCCTGGGGCCAGCTCCCCCACTGACCTCAGTAGGCACCCCCATCCTTCGGCACCCACCAAAGCAAGGGAGCCCAGGCTCATCCAGATCGGGGCCTACGGCAGCAGGACCGCCCAGCCCAACAGGACCCGGGGCAGCCAACCCCACCGCAGAGGAAACTGTACCCACCCTAACATTCATTCATCTCCAAGACTGCACAAAACAGTAGACACCCATGTTAAGTTTATTCTTCACCTCTCCTATGACTCTCCCCCACCTGCAGAGTGGACTTGTTTGTTTGTTGATGCATAAAAATAATTTTTGACACTCAGTGTTCTTGTTGTCATTTTCAATTGAGGCATTTTTAGTATCTGATCATTAGTACAGAAGTGTTTTAGGTCTGTATTTTCTGCTTCATTCACCCCTGTTCACTCAGTATGTGTTTATACACCACTTTGCATTTTATCAAGAGTTATTATTAATCTGTGGCTCTCTTCTTTTGTCCTGTCTCCCTGCCATCACCCCCAACCAGTTGGGCAGACAGCTGTCCCTCTCTGAGCTTGGTTCTGTCAGGGGCTTCTTCCTGTTAAAATGGAGTTTTTCCTTCACACTGTTGCCAAATGCTTGCTCATGGGATATCATCTGATTGTTGGGGTTTTATCTGTATTAGTTTAGGAGCACCTTGAGATGACTGTTTCATAAACAAATAAATCCTGCCCTGGGAAAAAGATCATGGTAGTCTAAACATCCTCAGCCCCCCACCCCCCATCCCCCCTTTTTGGATGTACCCCTAATGCCATAACCCCAGGACTGCTTTTAATAAATGAATCACAACAGTGGCTTTGGTAAAAGGTCATTTATTGACTCACTGGGAATGATAACATGCTGACTAGACAAGCCTGCCTCTCAGATGTTAGAATTAGCAAAAAGTAAATACTGCACTTAAACACAATTTTGTAGGCATGCATGTACGTGCTGCATTGTTTTAATACATTTTATTAACCTGTCCTGTCTAACAGTTGTAACAAGCAGAATTATGGTGTGAATGTTTTAGATTTGCCGAACATATTTGCTTTCGCAAAAGGAGCACTGTAGACTCTCTGTAGACTCCTTTTGTTAATGTTTTTGTTTTATTTATTTACTTTATTTTATTATTCATATTATTGTTTTAATATGGCTATGCCTCTTTGTTTTGTTTAATAGGCTGAGTACGTGTGAGAAAATTATGGAGAAGTAAGTCTGTGTGCAGATGTTTTGAGTCTGCTGTAACACTTTCTGCCTGCAAATCATTTAACCGATTAGTAATTTTAAACCGCTTTTCCCTGGAACCAACTCCATGTACATTCCATGTGTCCAGTCCTTGTACGGCTGTGTATGTATTGGTGTTCTATATTGGTGTGTCTGAGTGAGTGTGTGTGTGTCTGTGCCGTATGTCGTATGTGTATATGTGGTAAATTGCATCATTGAAGGCAAAGCAGACGTGAGTACAGAAAGAGAAGAGAAAAGACAAGAGATATAAAATGGTGCAGTCACCAAAAAACATTCCAGAAAGGGTTATGGTGGTTAAAAATAACAAGAAAAAAAACAAAATGGCCTATACTGATCAGAATGGCATTAATTCTTCTATGTAGAGATTTCTCTAAGTGGGAAAGAAGAGTGAAAAAAGAATCAGAAAAAAGTTTTCCTTGAATGAACTTTTTCAGATCAGGAACAAGACCGTGCATCTCTCCAGGATCTCCTTGGGAAACTGGTCGTTCATGAACAAATTTGGCCACTATCAGTCTGGGTCTGCGTGCATCTGGACATTTGCCTCCCAGGGAGTACGATGAAAAGATACGTCTGTGAAGGTTCTCAGTCATCCAGGTCATCGTAGTCAAAGGAGCTTGCAAAGAAAAGCGTCTGGACTTCTTTAAGTTACTTGAAGACGTTTCACCTCTCATCCGAGAGGCTTCTTCAGTTCTAAGGTCAAATGGTGGAGAGTCCCAGATATAACCCTAGTGGGAGTGTCCCCCCACAGAGGGACAAAAGGACCCCCTGATGATCCTCTAATCGCCTGAGCCAAGGTGTGGAACTGGGTGTGGGTCCCAATCAGCCAGAGTTTCGGGTGGGTTCATTGTGAAACCTGGCCCCACCTTATCATGCGAATTCCTGAGGTCAGATGGCCCAGGGTGTGAGTGGGCGTTAAGGCGTCTGGGAAGGGATCCTACCAAAGATACAGCTTTAACTACGTCCTCCTGGAGTTTTAGGTGGGTTTGGATGAATTCTCTCTCCATTGTTTCTGGATTTTCTTCTGGCTTCTGTAGTATTCCTGAAAACACCAAGTTGTCCCTCATGATGCGAGCCTGGAGCTCAATGACAGTTTCTTTGATTTTTTTGTTTCCCTTGGTAAGGGATTTCACCTACTCTTTGAGGGGGTTTTGTCAGCACTTGCTGCTGGCTGAAATCTACGTGTTCGCACAGCACCTGAAAATCTTTATGCAGGTTTCCACGAGGGCCAGGTTTGCATTAAAACTAGACAGTTTTTTATCTAGGGATGCCAAAATGTCCACCCTGTCGCTGTTTTCAGGAGATGCAGTCACCAGTGAGTCTTCAGGGTGGCTTCGTTTCGAGGACAGGGTTCCTTTGCTGCTGTAGGGAGTCGGTGCATTGTTACGGGATTTTCCCTTAACAACACGCTTGAAACACCCGTCAATACCGTTGCAAACTGTACGGTCGTATAATTCCCATTGTTGTAACCTTAAAAGGTGTCAAGGAATAAACACTCACTCGCTGGCTGATGTATCAGACACAGCGAGGTCCGACTGGGGTTCTCTGAGAGGCCCCACTCCAGTGGCAGCCAGAGGTGATGGATACTTCTTCAACACGGGCTATTGGGGAGGGGCCAAAAGCAACTACTACTGCCATGCATGGCAGTAACCATCTGCGGACAGGGGACCACAAATGCTGGGAGGCAGGGCACTCAACTGCCTGCCACCAGACCAATCAGGCAGCAGCAGCACCTGTGTAGACTGCCATACTTCTGCTACCAAGCAAGGGGGCGGGGCCACACGCTAACCAGGAAGTGCTAACAGGTACACAATGTTCACTACTGCTGATATTCTCATCTGTGTCTCACGGTGCTACAGCATAGCTCTCTCTTACATCATTTTTGCATTTAACAAAATATTGTCTTTAAAAGATTTAATTTAATATAACACATAAATACAATCAAAGGGTTAACTTGTTTTCTTTTTTGTTTATTTGTTTTTTGACAGATAGTTGCACTAAAATATTGCAATTTCTAAAATGGAAATCAATGAGCAGTTCATTTTGATAGACCTGTGTTTTTCCTCCTCTGAATATTTATTACTGCTCATTAACAAGAGAAGTATTTCTTATCTGGTTACTCAATTAACCAATGGAATAGTTGATAGATTACTCAATTACTAAAATAATCTATAGCTGCAGTCCTAAACTCTTTTTGGGGCGGTTTCCCAAATAGAGATTAAAGCTAGTCCTGGATTTAAACAGCCTTTTAATGCAGACTCTCATGCACTCATGATTCCCGGATTTCACTTAACTCCTCACTGTATGCTGTAGTTTGAAAGAGTAGATCCTAATGGATTATTTCTTGGTGACAGGGCGTATGCTCAAAGAAATGTTTTGTTTACGCCATACTTAAACCCCATTACACCTGAGCAAAGGTGCTACAACCAAGCTCATATGCACACTTGTGGTTTAGTGGAGCGCATGTTTGGTGTTTGAAAGAGTCGTTTTCAGTGCCTTCGAAATACACTTGGATTCATGCCAACAAGATGCTGCATTGTCATTATTGCAAAAGCTGTTCTTCATAACTACCTGAAACAGCATGGATGCCCAGAACCTCCAGTACTAGAAGAAGACAATCTAGCTGTACCTTCAATTCCAACAAACCACAGACAAGGCCTTTAATTAACAATTTTTGAGATTTCATTGTTCCGCTGGAATTTACATATCATGGTCAAATTACTCCAATCTAAAGTGTATTTGTGTCTGGTATATTAAACAGTCATACAATATGATATAATGAACTTTTTTAAAAAATTCACTGCTGGTATAATGAGACCATTGCATCTTGCTCTCCTTCATCTTCACTTCTAGTTCTACTGGAAGTATCTTCATTTTCATTTCATGCTCCTCCTTGAAATACTTCAACCTGTGTTCGTGAAATTCAGTAGCCAGCTTTTCATGGATTGTGAGTCTTCTGGCGGACACTGGCGATAGTTTGATCGGAACGCATTTCCGAGGGGCCTGACAGTGGAGAGATAGTCTCTCACTAAGATAACCAAGGTTACACAGTAACCGTACATTCTCTAGCATATTGAGATTATCTCTCTATACCGTTACATATTCCATATGTACGGGGTAACTCTGTAAGACACCCCGCGAGGAGACAGTGCAACCGAACCGCCAAGAGTGAAGGTGCCAATGAACCATTGACAAAGTACACATAAGCAGACCACCCCGGTCAGGGCTTCGCCAGAAGCGAAGGCCAAGCCAGAGGCTGGAGGCAGCAGTCTGCAGATGGCAGACTTGCCTGAACCGGTCGTGCAGGACACAGGACCGCAAGTGATCGGCCGCTCAAGTTTAGCCCGGGAACCGCGAGGCAGACCGCCAGGGAGTGCAGCACACCGAGCTGCCAAGTAGTATCCCGCTGGTCGCATAGCCTACGACATGCGGGCAATGCCAGACAGAGAGTCGGCGCTACAGGCTGGAGAACTCTCACTCACCACAGCGAGGTCCGACTGTCGTGTAAGCTGGCGAAGCGGGCAGCACGCCAGGCGAGCACAGCCTACAGTAGCAGGTCAAGCTAGGGATGAGACCTGTCCATCCACAGAGCCGAAGCCAGCAGCCTGGGGCTGGCAGCCTGTCCTGCTGAAGTGGAGGGCTGAGCAAGGCGACGACCCGAAGGTACACCCCCAGTCATAAAGTCCCAGCTCACTGAGCGGGCCTGTGCCGGCCGTGTAAGCCCGTGACACACAGGCAACGAACCAGACAGGGAACCAGCGTTGCTCTCACTCACTGGCTGAAGACTCAGACACTGCGAAGTCTGACAAGCGTGTAAACCCGCAGCACGCAGTTAGCACGCTAGAAAGCACGGGCGGTCGGCTAGGATGAGCCCGTGTGCACACTCTCCAAAGGATCTCCAGCTGGAACCTGGGGTGCCCTGAGCCCGAACCTGGAATCCCAGGGCCACAGTGAGGTGAGGAAGCGTAGCTCACGGAGCCGCTGAGTGGGAACCTTACTGGCTACGCAACCCTGCAAGAAGCGAGCAACACCAGATAGGGAGCCAGTGCTGCGGGCTGGAGAACACTCACTCGCTGGCACATCAGACACAGCGAGGTCCGACTGACGCGTTAGCCGGCGATCCGTGGGCAATACACCAGGGGAACACAGCCCGCAGCAGCAGTACAGCTGCGAAGACGAAGGGCCGAGGCAGGGACGTAACCCGAAAGGTCAATCCCCAGAGCCGCGAAGCTGCCCAGCCATCCGCAGATGGGGGGGACTGGTGGTCTAGGCCGCTGAAGGCCAAGCAGGGATTTAACCTGAAGGTCTGCCCCAGGGCCGAGTGGTCGCTAGCGCTGTCCGCAGACAGGGGAGCAGCAAGAGTGAACTCGAGAATGAGACACTCGTGCACAGCGCTGCAGGCTGGAGAACACTCACTCGCAGGCTGGAGAATCATACACAGCGAGGTCTACCTGGTGCATAAACCGGCAAATGCGGGCAATACGCCAGATGAAGACAGCCTTGAGCTGCAGCAGCTGATATGCCAGAGAGAACCCTGCTAAAATAGGCTGGAGAACACTCACTCGCCGCAGCGAGGTCCAACTGGTGCGTAAGCCGGCGAAATGCGGGTAACACGCCATGGGAAGACAGCCTGGAGCTGCAGTGCAGCCAGGGACATGACTCGCCGGGGGTGTCAGCTCACTGAGCTCACTGGACCAGCAATCTGCCAGACAAAGAGTGAGCGCCACAGGCTGGAGAACTGTCAACTGCTGGCCCAGGCGCCTGATGCAGCGAGGCCCGACTGGCGTATAAACCAGCGACACAGCCTGAAGGCAATATTCAATTCAATTTTATTTATATATCGATCATATGATCGAATTAACACATTAAATGAAACAGTTGCTGATGACAAACAATAGTCTGAAATGAGAGAACGACTAAATCAATGCACCTAACATACTCAATTCAGCTATGTGTGATCCCTCGTCTGAACTGTCTAGAATAGGATAGAATAGAATAATCCTTTAATTGTCCCACAAGGGGAAATTTAGCCGGTCATCATCTGGTATGTTCTCCAAATGTTGTTATATTTCATTTTTATATTCTTCCACAAGACCTGTATAACATAAATGTAATGAGAACCCATCAACATCACATAGAAAAAGGGCTGCTAAAAAGGTTGCATAAAGTTAACAGTTCTTACATGAAGTTGGTGAAATGTCCTTGTAGAAGTTTGTTCATTTGCATTGAACTCATTACAGATTGCCATGCAGTCTTTTAATTTATTTTCCACACTTTCCATTGTTTTTATCCACTGGTGACAGTTTTAGGGGCCATATTACATTCTTTTTTTTTTCTTCGTGTAATCACAGTGGACATCTTTTTATTGTCACTTAATCTACAAAAAAGAAACAATTAGTATTTAAATTCACCTGTTGTCTGCAGCAATTTTGACAACCAAGGAAATGAAGTCTTGAAGATGCAACCTGACATTTAAAAGTTTAAATATATGTAGTTAAAAGAAAAAGGTTAGTTGTAGTGAGACCTTCTGATTTATTAGTTTTACTAAATTGATTACTTACAAAATGTAATATGACCTTAATCAGTCACAGTTATAGACCAAACAAATTCTATCAGCTGAGACTGATGTTTAAACCATTGATTTTAATCACTGAAAGCACGACGATTTGTTTATCGTTAACTCTGAATTAGATGGAACCACTACTATACATTTTTTTTTTTATCATTTTGATAAAGAAATAAATCATTGGCGTGGATCTAAAAATCATGTTCAGTAAATCTTTTTTTTAAGTAATGCAAGTTGGAGCTATAAAATCAGTGGTTTTTGAGTGGTTTTGAAGTCTCATTGATTTGGCTTTGACAGAGAGTATATGTACGTGTTGTGTAAAGGGGCCAGATCCTGCAGGAATTATTTATACCCTCATATATATTCATGTTCTACCTCAAAGCATATTGGCTAATGTGAGATCAAACAGATAATTCCAGTCTCTGTGTGTGCTGCTTTTAAATTTCTAATACTCAACTGGCATCTATTGAAAAACAGCAGCATGAGTGAAATGCACAACGTAGCCTAATTAAGGTCGCCGTTAAAATCATAAAAAACTTAGATGAAGGTAAATGGTGGAGGTAAATAATGATCACATTTCAGACTTGGATGAAAAAGCACAAGTACAGTCCTGCAATGTTCTGCTAGTACAGTGGTTCCCAAAGTGAGGGGCAGAGCCATTGCGGGGGAGGGGTTTGAATTTAAAAAAAAGAATACTTGGAGACCATTACAATAATGGACAGTTTTTTGACGGGGCTTCCACACAAACGCAAAGCAGAGGTTGGAGCATTGCCAAATATGCTTCCAAACCAACTTTCTTCCAAGCCAAAGTTAGGAAATATGATGAGGCATATCTTGCCTTTGACTTCACCTGCACACTGGCGGTTCCAGGGTAGGTACCCCCGACAGAATTTGCTTCCCCTTTCAGGAGCACGCGCTGGGCTGTCCAAATCAGGGACAAACAAACAGTATCCCACAGTTGTTTGCTTTTAAACCCATTTTAAACAGAAAGGCATTTTTTGAAAAATGTATTGATAGCAGTCTTGAATATTCTTACACAGTAAAAAGCAAAAAAGCAAAACAAAAAAAACCCAACTATACATAAAATAATTACACCATAAAGATGGTTTGTTTAGTGGTTTATCTTATTGCAACCTGTAATTTATTGCAGTTTACTAAATTTGTTTAATTGTTTACAAACAGTTTGAGGTGTGAAGTAAACTGCAATGGAGTTTGAAAACAAGATTTTCTTGTAAAACAAAGGGGGGGGCTAACAAAAACAAGTTTGGGAACCACTGTGCTAGTACAGGAATTTCCTGCTAATTTGAGGTAGGGACTTAAACATTGAAACATTGCCTTTTTTTAAGACTTTATATGTGTGTTTTATGGTAATTGGTATTTTAAGTTTAAATATTTGGCACCTTTGAATCTTCTAGTCGAGTTGTCGTCCACATGTTTTTTATTACTACTACCTACTGTATCTGCTCCAAATCGGGTTTTTGAGGGGCTAAACATTTTCAAAAACTCAGGACATTTTCCATAACCATCAGGTCTGGTTTATTTATGTATGTTATTAATCTCAGACATGGAAATTTAAAAGATGGCTCTATAGTGCCACCTACAACATCTTTAATGAAGTACTACAAATACATATTTTGAGCTACATTAATGAAATTTGGAACAAATGTGTAACAGACCAAGATGTATGTCTTGATGCATACTCAATCATCCAGGTAAGGAAATCCCAAAAAGCTGTTTCTGGACGTAAAGTTTTCAGTGGTTTTCAGTAGATCTTTATGTGTTTTCTCCTGTTGTTGATTCTGCTCCTACAGTTCAGAGTTTCTGCACTGTAAGCTTTTACGGCTGAGCATTTTTCCTCACCACTTCTTGGATCCCACTCTGCATCTCTGAGGATGCTTTTCTAGTTCTTTTTTTTCTTTGACTTCATTATAAAATACTTGCAGTTCTGTGTTTTTCCTCTCAAATGCTTGGAGAGTAACTTTTATCTCTTTCAGCATTTTTTCCTGTTGTTCTTTCTCTTTAAGGGTCTCTGTATTTCTTTCAAGAGCATCATCAAACATAACTTTAAGTGTCTTTTCTCCACGTCTTGGACTGCATGTCTCTGTGAATTGTCTTCAGATGTTCCTGCTCTTGAAGCATTTCTGCATGTATTTCTATTGATACACCAAACATTGCTTTCAAGCCTTCATTATTTTTCTAGATGTCTTGAAGCTTGCTCTGCAGTTCTGTCTGTTTAGTGTCCTGTTGTACCTTCTCTTGAAGCAGTTCATTATTTCTTCCCAGCACTTCATCGAGCTTTACTTGGAGCTGCTGATCTTTTGTCTCCATGTCTTAGACTTGCACTGTGTTTCTTCATTTTTTGTTCTTGTTTCTTGAAACTAGCGGTTTATTTTTCTTAACTGCGCTCTGTATAGCTTCTTTTCTGTCATCCACTTTATAATTTTTTCCAGTGCTTTACCAAACATTAATTGTACTAACTCATTTATGATTTGCAGGTTGGGCTGGTATTTTATATTTTAATTGGTCGGTCCTGTCTCTCCACAGTAGCTCGGGCATGTGCACTACCTGCTGCTCACTAATGGCAGGTCTATGGGAGATCTATTATTTTGCTGGCTACCCTCATAACTTTGTGCTATCTTTGGTCCTCGCATTTCCAAACCAAGCAATTATGAAAAATGTTAAAATCAATTCAACAAAACATTTAGAGTCATCATTTGTGCAATTTTAGGTGTATACTGAATTAGAATGATCAAAATAAAGACCATCAGAAATGTTTTTACTGAGGTCAAAGCAAAACAGATCCAGGTATTTTTCCTGTAACCTTCTATAAGTACATGCCATGTCATCATTTTGCAAGTGTGATGCTCTTGTGTAGTGTTTGTGTTAGCAAGTTAGAGTCACTTAAAATGTCAGTATGCATCCAAAGGCAGTGGTAGATTTATAATATTATGGAAGCCTTCTAAGCCTCTTAAACTGTTTCTAAATGTAAAGTGGGACATTTCTAGGAGATTCAGAATAAACAAAACTTTAATCTGTGCTGAGTAATCTTTGTGAATGTGACTTGGGCAGTAATTTAATCCATTCCCACCACCAGTCTGAAGAAAAACCAAAGTCTAAAGAAAGGTTGTCGAGGATTCAGAGAGGCAGTGGTCATATCCTGATAGCTCAGACACCAGTGTCATTCATGCTAATGTTTGTCAGCCAGTCTGTAATCTACAGAGCCCCGCAAGGGACATGGGAGAAAAAAAAATTAAGAGACGGACTTTTGCGAGATCTCGCAAAACAAACTCAGGATCTCGCAAAACGTTTGCTAGATCTCGCAAAAGTTGAATTCCAACAATGGCGGCAGCTACTTAGTTGTAATATTACTCTTTCTGGGTCACAAAATAAACTTTTAAGATATTTTGAGGCGTGAATGTAGTTGTGTAAACGTCAGATATCTGCTCAGTTTACAAGACATCACATATTTGCAAAAGTGCTCCAATGTTTTCGGAGATCTGACACCCACCATCTCGAAGCTAATGGGAAGTCGAGACTTACTACAGCTGGGAGAAACACCACTTTCCCGGCACATCGTGCCTCGACCTCCCGGTCGGCTTCGAGCTGGCGGCCTCCGAAGAATGCGGCTAAAACGTTTGCGAGATCCCGAGTTTGTTTTGCGAGATCTCGCAAAAGTCCGTCTTAATTTTTTTTCTCTCCCATGTCCCTTGTGGGGTTCTGTAGGGCTCCATAGAAATCAGCTCAAATGAGTTTTAGTGGATCATTCTCAGCTGCTCACACCACACGACACCACGCTGATCAATTGTTAGTGTGTCTACACAGATTGGCACAGACACACTGGATCCTGTTGGGCTTTGTGAGGATTAGCTGCATTTTCTTCATTTAATCCTCAGCATGTGTCATGTATAAATATGTAGGCAACATGTTCGACTAAATGATAGTTTCAGGTTATTCTGGCCTCGTTGTGAATTTTGTTTCCTCATTTCTCCAAAAAAGGTAGAAATGAAAAACAAAACAAAACAGAATCATTTCACCAAAATACACAAATGACATACTTAGTAATTATGACTCTTGTCAAATTTTAAAGGGTTGAAGTGAGTCACAGTGATGTGCTTTGAGAAAAGACTTTTCCAATGATTTGCTTTTTTGCATTCTCCTTTTTTAATTTGTTTTAAAGGAAGTGTTTCTGATGGGTTTTGGATAGGTTTGTTTTTGTGCTTTGGCGAATGTGCAATAATGTTAAAACAGAAAATATAGTTTACTGAGAAAAAGAAAAAGATTACAGAGAAAAGAAGTCATCACAGTATAGGAGGAGACTGGCCCATCCACCCCATCCTCTTCTCTATGCAGACTTTTCATTTTTCATTATTTGCACCACATAGAAAAGATAAAGACTGAAACCACGTGAGATCATTATCATAACGCTGGCCTTTCACTGAAACAGTTCATGCCACCTTTTCCGCTCTATCCTTCCTCCCCGAACTTCTAATCCCAACCAGTATAAAGGGAAACAAATTTTTTTATTTGTTTATCAAGAGATTATACAAACTATGCATCTTACATGACATATTTTCTCAAACATTTCTTTCCCAATCATTCTAACTTTTTCTTGTTAAACAAAAGACAAATTAAAATACAAAAAACATCATACCGCGCACAAGAACAGAAAATTTAGAAAAAAAAGAAGAAGAAAAAAAAGTGAGTAAAAAATGTTAAATAAATAAATAAAATAAAGTAAAATAAGAAAAAAATGTAAAAACACAAAGGGGGGGGGGTGCCTAAATCCTACGCCTACCTTAAAAAAGAGTAAATTTCAAACTCTTTTCAATCTAGTCACAGGGTGGGTAAATTGCATTGTTCTAAATACTAAGGAAAATATTTGAGATATTCCACAAAGGGTGTCCACTTGTGGATAAATTTTGCAGAACTACCTTTCACTGAGTGAGATCTTCTCCACCCTCAATAATGTCCGGACTGTCACAGGCCCGGTTCCAGGGACTCGGGGTCCATGAGCAGTGTGGAGTATAATTATTATTATTATTATTATTATTTGATGTGTCTTCTTCTCTGTGCTACTATTCTATCCACATTTGTATGTAGGCAGGTGTGTGTGTATGTGTGTGCAGCTGTTCTCTGTGAGCCAAGTTACAGGCACCTTCAGGCCTGGTGGGTGTGGCCCTGCTGGAGGACTGGCCACACCTGAAGGCCCTACCACACACCTTTTGCTGATCAGGGCTCGTCAGGGGAACTATTTAAGAGACTGATGGAGCGCTCACCGATGCGGGATCACTGAGTTAAATACCAAGTCAGTGTGTGTCAGTATATGGTAGTGCAGATCGTGTATGACTGCAGGGGGTCAGTGTTTGACGGCTGCTTCTATTGTTGTTTTTGCTGGAGGAACGTGGAGAAGAAGGACAGCACACATGGGGTGTGTAGAAACACGACAGCGGAGAGCACGAGCACGGACGTCGGAGTGGGACACACACACGGGAGTCAAGGGAGCAACGGGGATTAATTGTGCATCTGTTATTAACCACATTGTAAATAAACGCACTGCTTGTATTCAGAGCTCTGCGCCTGGGTCCTCCTTTTCCTCACATCCCCACGGTTGGCCAGTGTCAACCGTGACACGAACAGTATTAAGCCATTGCAATGCAGATGGAGGCATGGGAGATTTCCAAAGAAGTAAAATACAGCGTCTAGCAAGAAGGGAACAAATAGCCAAGATCTAAGTTTGCTGGGGAGTTATATTAAGAGGGGTCCTTGGAACTCCAAATATGGCAATTAGAGTCTTCTCGGATCTGAATTCCAAAAACCCCTGAAAGTACGGAAAAGAAATCACTCCAAAATTTGTTCAAACTTGGACAGAAGAAAAACATATGGCTTAGATTGCAAGGGGAGGTGTGAAATCTGTCACATTGGTCTATAATTGAAGGAAAAATTTTAGATAAACAGGATTTTGAGAAATGGACTCTGTTTATTACTTTAAACTGTATACAGTGGGGCAAAAAAGTATTTAGTCAGCCACCGATTGTGCAAGTTCCCCCACTTAAAATGATGACAGAGGTCAGTAATTTGCACCAGAGGTACACTTCAACTGTGAGAGACAGAATGTGAAAAAAAAATCCATGAATTCACATGGTAGGATTTGTAAAGAATTTATTCGTAAATCAGGGTGGAAAATAAGTATTTGGTCAATAACAAAAATACAACTCAATACTTTGTAACATAACCTTTGTTGGCAATAACAGAGGTCAAACGTTTACTATAGGTCTTTACCAGGTTTGCACACACAGTAGCTGGTATTTTGGCCCATTCCTCCATGCAGATCTTCTCAAGAGCAGTGATGTTTTGGGGCTGTCGCCGAGCAACACGGACTTTCAACTCCCGCCACAGATTTTCTATGGGGTTGAGGTCTGGAGACTGGCTAGGCCACTCCAGGACTTTCAAATGCTTCTTACGGAGCCACTCCTTTGTTGCCCGGGCGGTGTGTTTTGGATCATTGTCATGTTGGAAGACCCAGCCTCGTTTCATCTTCAAAGTTCTCACTGATGGAAGGAGGTTTTGGCTCAAAATCTCACGATACTTGGCCCCATTCATTCTGTCCTTAACACGGATCAGTCGTCCTGTCCCCTTGGCAGAAAAACAGCCCCATAGCATGATGTTTCCACCCCCATGCTTCACAGTAGGTATGGTGTTCTTGGGATGCAACTCAGTATTCTTCTTCCTCCAAACACGACGAGTTGAGTTTATACCAAAAAGTTCTACTTTGGTTTCATCTGACCACATGACATTCTCCCAATCCTCTGCTGTATCATCCATGTGCTCTCTGGCAAACTTCAGACGGGCCTGGACATGCACTGGCTTCAGCAGCGGAACACGTCTGGCACTGCGGGATTTGATTCCCTGCCGTTGTAGTGTGTTACTGATGGTGACCTTTGTTACTTTGGTCCCAGCTCTCTGCAGGTCATTCACCAGGTCCCCCCGTGTGGTTCTGGGATCTTTGCTCACCGTCCTCATGATCATTTTGACCCCACGGGATGAGATCTTGCGTGGAGCCCCAGATCAAGGGAGATTATCAGTGGTCTTGTATGTCTTCCATTTTCTGATGATTGCTCCCACAGTTGATTTTTTCACACCAAGCTGCTTGCCTATTGTAGATTCACTCTTCCCAGCCTGGTGCAGGTCTACAATTCTTTTCCTGGTGTCCTTCGAAAGCTCTTTGGTCTTGGCCATGGCGGAGTTTGGAGTCTGACTGGTTGAGGCTGTGGACAGGTGTCTTTTATACAGATGATGAGGTCAAACAGGTGCCATTCATACAGGTAACGAGTGGGGGACAGAAAAGCTTCTTACAGAAGACGTTACAGGTCTGTGAGAGCCAGGGATTTTCCTTGTTTGAGGTGACCAAATACTTATTTTCCACCCTGATTTATGAATAAATTCTTTACAAATCCTACCATGTGAATTCATGGATTTTTTTTTCACATTCTGTCTCTCACAGTTGAAGTGTACCTCTGGTGCAAATTACTGACCTCTGTCATCATTTTAAGTGGGGGAACTTGCACAATCGGTGGCTGACTAAATACTTTTTTGCCCCACTGTAAGCTGTAGCCTAGCACATGGTGTACTTGAACGCATGATGTGATTCACCTTATCCCACTATGATTCAAACAGTTCAACACCTAATTCACGCTCCCAGACTATTCTGATTTTACCTGATCAATCAGATTCGGTCGCCATAAGCATACAATATATATTTGATAGAGGTGATTTTTGATTAGGCCTAACAACCAGAAGGTCAACCCATGTTGGATCAGCAGGGAAAATTGGGAAATTTGGAAACAGTGATGAGACACGGTGTCTAATTTGCAAATAGAGAAACAAGTGAGAAGGTGGTAGGTTAAATTTTGAGGATAGCTCTGAGAAACTAAGATATGAAACACCTATGATGTTACTGATAGTGAACTTTATTTTATTCATAAGGTTAGTTAGTAGAGTTGCCAACCGTCCCGTAAAAAACGGAATTGTCCCGCATTCAGAAAAATTATTCCGCGTTTCGTATTGAGCTGAAAAGGAGCACAGTTTGTCCCGTATTTCAGCTAGAGTGGAAAAGACACAAAGCTGGAGTTATTCTGTGTCTTTGCTCCACAGCTGCTGCTTCTTCTCTCATCCTCTCCCCCTCCCTCTCCTGTTGCTACTTCAATCATGAAACCGATCAATGATCAGCTGATCGGCTTTTCTCTCTTGTCTGTTTATCGCCCACTTTGCGCCAGAAAGAGGAAACCAGCGGATGTCGCGCTAAACAACAGCAGCACGTTTAAGCTTGATCAGCTGTTGTTAGAATTTATTTAATATTAATTTCTAGTATCAGCTGATGTTTGCTGCAGCCACAGCTGTAAAAGCTGCTGGTCATGATATCAGTTTGGATATGTGGTGAGAGGGAAACATGAAGATGAAACCAGGAGACGTCCTTACTGAATCATCAGAGCTGAACAGGTGATGGAGAAACAGGTTTACTTTTTAGGTGACATGAATGAGTTGAAGGGATCTTATGAACTGTTTCTGAGAGAGAAATAGCACCAGGATCTTTTGTAGCTGACAACTGGTAACTGTGCAGGTGCGGGTCTAGCAAAGTTTTTCCAGGGGGCCAGGTAGGGCATTAACAGGGAAAGGGGGGGCAAAAGAAAAACTTTTCTTTGTTCTTCTCATTTCAAATGTCTGGCTGTTATTAAATAATTATCTGAATCTTACAACCAAAGTTTTTATCTGATGTAAAATGTATAGAAATCATACATACACCAACAAGACTGTACATCACTGTCACCACAGCGTTTGTTTTCATTCAAAGGCTTTATGGCTTTAATACCTGGTGGGCCGGTCTTTAGTCAAAATGCCCAGGATGATTTTTTTTCCCAGTACAGCCCTCGGCACGACATGCAGTGAATTAATCTGAGAAGGTGCATTAAAAAAATAAATGGCCACGCCAGCGGTGCACATCGCAAATTAGCTCACATAGACACATTGTGGCACTTCTTAATGACGGTATCTTGGCTAACAACCCCAAGTACCAGATTCAACTTGTAATTGGCTAAAAATAACTTTGCCTACCGGTGAGAGGGACGTTGCTAGCTGGCAGTTTTTTCAAGCGATGTTGAAATTTCCACATTCTGACACTTCAAATGCTTCAGGAGCATCAGCACCACGTAAATACACAGATACATCCGAAGACTCGAGACTGATCAAACCAGAAAGCTTTAATGAGCAGCTGGATTTGTCTCACATTAAGTGGCTGATTTAATCCCAGTTAATGCGACATCGAAATGCAGCTGATTGAACTGAAAACCTCGACTCTTTGGGGGTCAACGTTTGGAGAACTACGAACGCAGCTGGAATCCACAGCTGTGCATTTTCACCTGCTGGACATCACTACCTGACAAATTTAACTGTCTTCAGAACATTGCAGAGGCCTTATTGACAGGATTTGGCTCTACATATCTGTGTAAGCAGATTATCTCTCACATGAGTCCTCAGGTAGCCGTCTGAACGCTGGACACTCGGAGACCTGTGTTTCTGAGTGGGAGACCAGAGATCATATTAACATGTGTATTAACAAACATGCCATATTGGCCCAGTTTATTTTTCTTATCATTGTTGTGAGGAGACCATAAATAGCATTTGTATTTTCTGTTGTACAGTTAATTTGCTGTTATGGAGTTCTTGTTATGGATAAAAAGTCTTTTTTTTGTTTCAAAATAGCTGATAACTATTCGCTGATAGCTGCCAACATCTGCAAACAAATATAATTCTATAAACTTGTTCTATATAGTGTGTAACTGTTAATATAGAGCATTATTAAATTTATTGCTAATGCAATCATATGGCACATTGACTTCTGAGGAAATTTTAGATGGCACTCATCATCAGAAAGCTTGCCTACCCCTGATCTAGAGAAATGATCACCTTGTGGGACAATGAGCAGAAAATATTGTGCTTAGCGCTGTACAAGTGTTAAAGAACAACTGACGGCCTTTGATGAATCCATTCTGTTCCGGTGAAATAATCTGTTTAAGAACGGCCTCGAGCCGAATTGCAAGCAGTTTGCCCAAATTTTAAAATCTACATTTTTTAAGAGACAGGTCCCTGTAGGACTCACAGGCCATAGGGTCATTGCCTTTCTTCAGTAAAACTGAAATAAATGCCTGTGTTAAAGTGGGGGGCAGCCGGTCATTTCTCAGTGATTCATTATATACATCAAGGAGAGGGGCTAGCTTGTCTTTAAATTTTTTGAAAAACTCAGCCAAAAATCCATCTGAGCCTGGGGCCTTATCGCTCTGCATACATTTGATTGAGCCAAAAATTTCCTCTATTTTAATAGGAGCATCAAGCTTATCAGAAACGGATTTATTTACTGTGGAAAGGTCAGAATTCTGGAGGAAGGCAAGCATCTCATCTGAAACTGACTGTGATTCAGGGCTGTAGAGATTGCAGTAAAATCTCTTAAAATTCCCGGTACTAGAGACAGGGTCAGAAACCAGATTGCCAGACTGGTCTTTAACTTGTGAAATTGTGCGAAAGCTGGCTCTACGTTTCAGTTGGTGTGCCAGAAGTCTACTTGGCTTTTCACCATGCTCGTAATAGGTAGCACGGGATCGAATCAAAAGACGTTCCGCGTCAGCTGTTGTGAGGAGATCAAGTTCAGTCTGTAAATCCTGTCGCTGCTTCAATAACATCTGTGATGGATTAATGGCATTTTGGTTGTCAACATCCTGAATTTTTGCTGAAATTTCTGCTACCCTGGCCCTGGAATTTTTGTTAAGATTAGCTGAATAAGAGATAATCTGGCCACGCAGATATGCTTTCAGCGTTTCCCACAATAATGAAGAGGAGACTGAATCGCTTTTATTAAAGGCAAGAAAGTCATCGATTGCTGATAGAATGAACTGGTTGAATGAATCAGCAGATAGTAGGAGAGTGTTGAACCTCCGAGAAGGGCATGAGCGAGGTCTACCAACGAAGTTTATATCAAGGCTTAGCGGAGCATGGTCTGATATAACGATTGGGTGGTATTCAGAAGATGTGACTTTATGCATCAGAGAACCATCAACGAAAAAAAAATCTATACGGGAATAAGATTGGTGTACTTGAGAGAAAAGGGAATACTTTTTTGTTTGTGGATTACGCGTCCTCCAAGGATCTACAAACCCATTCTGAGACGTGAAGTCAGAGATTGATTTGGACATAGAGGACTGAGTCAAGACTTGAGGTGAGGAGCGGTCCAGTGTCGGGTTCATTACACAGTTTAAGTCCCCAGAAAGAATTAAACAATGGGTGTCAAGAAAATGAAGAGTGCTAAATAGATTGTTTGTAAAATCAGGGTTATCAAAATTTGGAGCATAAATATTGACCAACAAAACAGGAGTATGAAAACTCTACCAGCAATTATAAGAAATCTACCATTTTTATCCTCAATTGTTTTGGAAACTGTAAAATCAACCTTCTTACTAATTAAAATAGCTACTCCCCTGGCTTTAGAGTTAAAGGCTGAATGAAAGGTATCCCCAATACATGAATACCTGAGCTTGCAATGATGTGTATCCTTGCTCTCTGTCCTTCCCCAAACGAAGGAGCGGTGCAGACTCCTATGGTAGTCATTGACAAAGTTATGCTTTCATCTAAACAGCACAATAGGAACAAAGAAACCCAAAAATACCTTTAAGTGTTGGGTGAACTGGACACATAGTATAAAATGGAAATATACGACAGGCACTAATCTCGGGAACCAGGAATGACTAAGTGAAAATATTGTTTTTAAATTAACCCCATAAGGGACAAACATTTTAATACTGACTCATACATATTTGAACATCAAAGAATACCTTACCCCAGAAGAAGAAAAACGCACTCCTCAAACCGTGATGTATAAACCGGAAACGTCAATCGCTTCCTTAAATATATATATTTTTTTCTCACTTGGTTATCGTCTTAATGTAAGTTTTGGCCTCCTCTGGAGAGGTAAAGTCCTGTGTGACTCCATCATGGGTAATCCGCAGCTGGGCTGCCGGACCCCGGACCCCTTCAATTCCTCGGAGCTGACGGCGACAGTCCGCGAAGGCTGCACGAGCTCGGGCTGTTTTGGCGGTGTAGTCGGGGAAAACGGAGATGGTCATATTGTTCACCCTAATCCTCTGAAGCTCCCTTGCCCTTGGCAGGATTTTAACACAGTCAGTGTAGTGGTGTAGCATCGCTACAATGGGACGGGGCCACTCACCTGTTTTAGGCTTGGGGACCAGAGTACGATGAGCACAGTCTAGCAGCGGCTCCTCAGCGAAGTCAAAGGCCTCCTTAAGCTAGCAGTCGTGGACGCCAACATTGGGTCATCTTCTGGAACCCCAATGATGCGAATGTTTTGACGCTGGGACCGGGACTCCAAGTCGTCACATTTATCCTCCAACTTGACCACCGCTTTAGTTAGATGCTCCACTTTTCTCTGGAGGCTGACGATGTCATCAGTACAGGTCTACCTGTACTAAGTCCATCATGGCGACCGTTACCTTTAGGCCAGTGACACTCTCCTGCATCGCGGACAGGCCAGAGGACAATTCCTTTTTGAAGGAGAGCAGCTCGGACTTAATGGAGGAAAGGCTTTCACCAAGGATAGCTTGAAACTCCATTTTAAGTGTAGCAGCAAAGTCCTCGCGGAGAGCCGAAAGCAGCTCCACTTTGAGAGCGCCGACATTGCTACTGGTGGCGGCCTGGGCCACAGTCCCCAACTCAGGACGGGTCAGGGGCTCGTCAGGACAAGCAGGGCGCAGATGAGGCCGGATCGAGCTTCCTCCTTCAATCGGCTTTGGTGGCATTTTAGTGACCAAAATGGAAAAGTGTACTATTTTAAAACGAGTTAGATATCGCTTGGGGTCGAGTCAGAAAATGAGTGCCCAATAATGATAAAAAAAAAGGTCGACCCTGCAGGAGCTCACCAAAACACTACTCACACCAAGCCGCCATTAGCCGGAAGTCAAGGGAAACAAAATTTAACGGAGAACTGCAACAATCCTGCAGAGACCGGTTTGTTTTTTCTCCTCTACAAAGCAGTAGTAATCACAATCTTTTCAAAGCAAAAGGGACACCGTGTTTTTGAAAAGAGAAAATGTGAAACAGAATTTAGGAAAAACTCAGGCTTTTACTCAAACGTACGTCCACTCCACCTAAAAGAAAAATCAATAGGATTTTCCATCTTATATGAAATCGTGCATCTGAAACACATCAGATGACTGCATTTACTCTGGTGACATCACACAGAAATTTACAGCCACTCGTCATAATGAAGCCCAGAGCAATTACTGTCTGAGATTAGTGATGCATGGAGTTTATTTGTGTTGGCAAACAAATAAATAAGTTAAAATGTTATTTTTTAAACTACCTTTAGAAATTGCAACACTTAATCTTTATCTCACTCCCTTATTCGTTCTAATACGTTCAATTCAATTCAATTCAATTCAATTCAATTTTATTTATATAGCGCCAAATCACAACAAATGTCGCCTCAAGGCGCTTCATAGATACAGAGAAAAGCCCAACAATCATATGACCCCCTATGAGCAAGCACTTTGGCGACAGTGGGAAGGAAAAACTCCCTTTTAACAGGAAGAAACCTCCGGCAGAACCAGGCTCAGGGAGGGGCGGCCATCTGCTGCGACCGGTTGGGGTGAGAGAAGGAAGACAGGATAAAAGACATGCTGTGGAAGAGAGACAGAGATTAATAACAGATATGATTCAATACAGGGTCACCTGGTCCAGCCCTAACTATATGCTTTAGCAAAAAGGAAAGTTTTAAGCCTAATCTTAAAAGTAGAGATAGTGTCTGTCTCCCGAATCCAAACTGGAAGCTGGTTCCACAGAAGAGGGGCCTGAAAACTGAAGGCTCATGTGTGGGGTTTCAGAGCTGTTTAGCTCCAAAGGAGTAATGACTGATGTTTGTGTTGCCAACATCATTTTCTGTCAGCGTGTTCGTTAGGAATAGTTGACATTTGTCAGTCTACTCAAATGAACACGTCACTTCCATATTGGTTCTTTCCTTTGTACACTTGTATAATAAACGGCCCCAGTTAAATGTGATCATTTTATTTTTAATTTGATGAATTTTATAAACACATTTTATTGCCCACTAGTTACTAATTTTCTTGTATGATGTTAAAATCACTGCAATTGTTGCTGTTGTGGTCAGAGATTGGCAGTAAACCATTACTTGTAATGTGTTACTGTAATCTGATTACTTTTTTCAAGTATCAAGTAACGTAAGAGATTACTATTGCAAAAAAGTTAGATTACATTACTGTTACTTTCCCATAACTATGCTGCATTACTGTGTTACTAAACTGTTGTGATTTTGTTTGTGAGAGTATCTCATGACAATGACTTCGTGCGACGTCCGTGGCAGCAACAGACGTGTGCAGATCAACAATGGATAATATGGAGTGCGGGAGAGAGTACGACCATGCAGCATTTAAAGCATGGACGTACTTACAATACTTTTTTATTTTATTCCATGAAAAGTGACAAAAACATTAGCGTCCGCTGTACACTCTACGTGTGAAGAAAACTTCTTTCTACAGTGAAAAATTAAACCTTAATTGCTGAGCAAGCACCTAGCAAGCTGCCACGGGAATGTGAAATTCACAGAGAAACCCCTGGATCCCCCCGCTGATAAGTAATCAGTAAAGTAACAGGATTACTTTTTGGGAGAAGTAATCAGTAATTAGTAACTAATTACTTTTTTCAGGTAACTTGACCAACACTGGTTGTGGTACAGTCACATGGACTCTGTGGGAGTACAGTGTAACCTGACTTTCCTGTCATAATTACTACAGACAATAGAGGGCACTGCCACTTTGACACAGATGTATTTGTATGTTGTCTTTTTATTGAAACAGCAGACACTATCTCAAAAATGGAGCTGTTCATTATACACATCAGGATAGTGTGCAGATCCTCTCTGCCTTCAGGTCCTAAATGATGCTACTCTGAAGGAAATTTGAGAAATGCTTTTGGAGAAAGATGAGTGACATTCAGGCTTTCCTCTGTCTCATCACACAGCAGTCTGTGATAGAGTATTAAAGCACTCCCAGCTTACAGTACGACATCATGAACTCATCTTGTGGAGTGAGAGAACACGTGGTATCAGGAATCAGGATAACAAAAGCCAAAGTTTTTATTATGATGAAGGCTAAATTATGCTATAATATCAACTTTAGTCTGTAACCATTGCAATGCACAAAACCATACAGCAAATAAACCTATTTAGCTTTTTCACACCTAATTACATTTTAGCTATTATGCCTCAACCTTGATAGCTTATTCAATTACCACTTTGACAGAGAATCCTCTGTAGCTCCTTTTATTGAGACAAATGCAGAGTTCAGAAAAAGTGGAAGACCTAAGGGGAATCAAAGCCCTGAACTGTCTGATAAGACCATGTTTCAACCCTCAAGATTTTTAATAGATGAGACAGGTGAACATCTGTTATCCCTTTAATAGTCCTGAAGCCAGTTACAAGGGCAAATTACCCTATGAATGTAAAACCCTGAGTCCCACGTCCGCCTGTGGCTCCTCCTGGTAAAGTGATAGCGTGTTATTCGATTAACATGGTGGAACATGTAATTAGTAAGCCGAGCTGAGCACTCAGACAGGAGCCTCAATCCATTAACCATTCGATCCAATGTGATTAGCTCTGCATGCTGCATCAAAGGCTTCATGACTTTCATAATATGATGATAATACCAACCCATCCTGTTCCAGTAGAGTTGCTCATGTCACCAGTCACACCAGTCCCATCAAACCGGTCACTCGGTCTAATTACAGGTTCATCCTGTTTAAGTGGTTTATGTAATCCTCTCCCAAATAAATCATCTTGGATTTATGGTGAAAGTAGCAAACGGATATCTTAGGAGATGTAGGTGTAAACCCTAAAGCTACGTCCTTAGTCAGATCTAGATTTTTAGCCTGATAATTCTCTTTGTTCTCATTCTGTGGATTTATTTATTTTTTGTCACTTCCCCTCCAAAAGTAATCATTGTGTGTCTCTGTAGGATTGTTTTGTGCACCTTTGTAGACCCCAAAAGGTTGATTCTGTTCATCTGGCGTTTTCAGTAGGAGACACATTTCGTCACTCATCCAAGTGACTTCTTCAGTCTCAGCTGACTGCAGGATTCGCCCAACTGGATAAACAGTACCTTTGCACAATGAATGAAACTAGCCCACAGTGAGCGGCTAAACAGAATCAGATTTTTGGGATTTTCTTACCTGGATGATTGAGCATGCAACAAGACACCTTTGTAGACTTGTTTTCTCTCCTGGGTGCCACTTTATGTATCTTTGTAGTTGTTTTCTGCCTCATTTCTTTCTGTGCTCTTTTGTAGATGTTTTGCATTTCTTTGTGTTCCTCATTTAGCAGTTTCTCTCTGGTCTGGCTTTTGTGTCTTTGTGTGGTTGCCTGAGTCGAGAGTGAAGCAATGGAATACTAAAAAGTTTTCCAGTGTTCATTTACTATCAGTCAAATGAAATTACCATTTTTAAAAGCCAATTAAAACAATGAATTGATTAATTAAATTTGCATTTAAATTAAGTAATTAAAAGATCACATGTCCAATCCAGTTATTAGCTCCTTATTAATAGACAGAATTAGGAAATGGAAACTGAATTATGTTTTCATTTCTTATGGGTTTTTAATTCATCATTTATATGCAAACACTGAAACGGTCGACAGTTACTCTATTGGCATATTTCACACCCCTTGGAGCTTTAATCAAGCAGAGCTTTGGTTCTGGCAGCCCGAGAAACATCTCATCCCAAGTATCAGCTGATCTCCGTGCTACCCGATATCAGCTGATGGCCATCCTATTGGCTAAACTCAAATGGGATGAGCTACTTAAGCACCAAAGCTAGTGTTCTTTTGGAAACGAGTGAACATGCTAAGCATTCACCTGCTAAACATCAACATGTGAGTGTTATTTTTGTGTGCCCCATTATTCTGAGCAGTAGATCAGTTCTTTGTTGCCTTTTGTGTCTTATTTCCTAGTTTGTATTCCTTTGTGCTTTTCCTGTCTTTTTGTGGTAATTTCTTGTCGCTGTGTCATCATTTCTGGATCCCTTTGTTGTCATTTTGAGTTTCTTTTGTGGTCTTTTGTGTTTCCCTGTGGAAGTCTTCGGTCTTTTTGTACTGTGAAAACTGGAGCCCTGACAGTTTTCCCAAACGAGTCCTCCTAACATGCCAACCTGACTGTAAACAGATACCCATAACACAAGTGACGCCAGCACACAAAACACACAAACTCACAATATAGAGAAGAAGCCAATCGTTAGTCTGTCAGCACATGTCAGGATGTTGTGATTTTAATCAGACTGAAACAGAATCCAATAACTTGCTTGAGTGGGATTCATGACAACGGTATGTGTGAGTGTGTGTGTGCCTTTCTGGCCTCTTTGCGTTATTGTTCTGTTGTTTTCTCTCAGGCACATGTGGTACAACAGTAAGCTACCTGTGTAATATTTATGCTGTCACAAACAGCTGTCCTGCTGGGGACCTCTTGGGGTGTACTATGGCGTCTGGCACATGCCCAGTGGGTGCAGCTTGTTTGCTTGTGGATCGTGATGCTCAGTCAAATTGGAATGTGGAGCGTTTGCAGGCTGGGTCAACACCTCGGGCAGTATGTTGTGTTCAATGAGCCATTCCTAAGCAGTTTTTGTGGTGCGCTGCGTGTATTTTCCTGCTGGACTGAGCCAACAATCTGCAGCACTGATTGTTGGGTGGGGATAGCGGTAATTAACCATCAGTGTTGGGGAGTAACGGAATACATGTACCGCCTTTACGTATTTAAAATACAAAATATGAGTAACTGTATTCCGTTACAGTTACCGTTTAAAAAGGTGGTATTTAGAATACAGTTACTTTGTTGAAATAAATGGATTACACGGTGGTACTTCCCTGTTTCATATTGTGGCGGGTCAGGACTGTTTGGGTTTTGTTTGACAGCTACGGTCTGTTGTTCCAGGCGGCAGCGTTACGGTTGCCATGGTTACAGGGTGACGCTCTCTCTCTCTGTTTCCTGGGTGAGAGAGGCCTTTTTGTTGTTGTTGTGCTAAGCTAATAGGCAGAATGCTACCGGTATAGCTCTAAAGAATGTAGCATCATAGGCAGTGTAGTCCGTGCTGCAGGGAGAATGGACTGCCATACACGTTATGTGTCTGTGAGCGAGGGAGGGAGAAAAAGGAAAAGTAAGAGCTGTCATCGAGCAAAAACGGGAGCTGGAAGCATGTAAATACAATAATAACCACTGCAGCCAAGAAGAGTGCCTGACGAGCCCAGTTGTAAGTAAGCTATTAAGAGTCGACTGTACACCGTGTTCGTGTTTTCCTCCAAAAACAATAAGTTCCGTTGGAGCAGCCTTTCAACGCCTCTCTCTGTCTCTCACTAGCAAAGTTGACCCAGACAACAAAGTAAAGCTAGTTTTCGGCTAGGAGCCCGACACAGAACCCACCGTATTAGCCAGAGGTCCCTTTACTACGGTTCGGAGCCGCGGACCTTCAGTAACAGTAATAAACCACAGCAATAGTACATTCACGTAGTTGTAAACAGCATGATAATATATTAAGTAATCCAAAGTATTCAGAATACGTTACTCTCATTGAGTAATGTAACGGAATATGTTACAAAATACATTTTGGGGCATGTATTCTGTATTCTGTAATGGAATACATTTTAAAAGTAACCTTCCCAACACTGTTAACCATGCACATGAATACCATGATCAAAGGTTTCTCAGCAGAAACACAGCCCGGTCAAACTGAGCTTCTGCGAAAGGAAGTTGGGTAGTGTGACTTAAAGATGTGATTTAAAGATTTCTCATTTTACTCCAGTAACATTTTCAGATTGCATATTAAAGTTACTAAACTTCATATATCTTATTTAATGCAAAGCCACGTGGTCAGCTGGGTTTGCAAGGGTGGGTTTTCTTTGAGTGCTTGGACTTCCTCCCATAGTCCAGACTCCATACTCTTTAGGTTGACTGGTGATTCTAAATTGACTGTGGATGCTTTTATATACATTTAGCTGCAGTTTTAGCCCAATCATTTCCAACCTACCATGTATAGCACGTGACTACTGATCCCTGAAGCCACATCAGAAATGGTCTGAATGGAACGGTTGCTGTCAAAAAGCTGTTCTTAAGGAAGGAAATGAGAGCAGGACTAAGAATCACTGACAGCAGGTTTAATGAAGTGATGAACCCAAATTTGAAAATTTTAGTTC
The DNA here is from genome assembly GCF_056152115.1 of Neolamprologus brichardi. Taxonomy (NCBI): domain Eukaryota; kingdom Metazoa; phylum Chordata; class Actinopteri; order Cichliformes; family Cichlidae; genus Neolamprologus; species Neolamprologus brichardi. Next base: position 11,154,881 of record NC_142119.1, read on the forward strand.
ACTTCTATGGAGGTCAGAGGAGAAATACGTCAGTGAATGTCTACAGCCGTCTGTAAAACTCATTGGAGACTCTGTCATAGTTCAGGGCACTGTGGATTTTGTCAAAACTGATTGAATTACAAACACAGAAAAGCACGTAAGATCTTGATCCACCATGCATTACCATCTGGAAAGCATCTGATTGGTAACAACTGATCCCAAACACACTGCCAGTGCAGTAAAAACATACTTTTATAGACCAGACACACTCAGTCATGGATCGGCCTCCTCAGAGTCCGGACATCAACGTTATTGAAGCAGCGTGGGATCATCTTGACAGAGAACAGAACAAAAGGCAGCCAACATCCAAAGAAGAGCTTTGAATGTCCTTCAAGAAGTCTGGAGAACAATTCTTGAAGAACTGGAACTGATAAACAGCCAAAAAACTGTTTTGCTTGTGTTTCATTTCACCTTCCTTCGTGTCCTTTACTTGGTTTCTCCACTATAAACTCATCATACATGATATAAAATCTGCAAATGGTGGTGAATGCCAGTAAGGAAAGGATCTTGAATCTCATTTGTGTACTTCATTTTGACCACTTATTTGTACACTATCATCAAATTTCAGTTTGACATTAGCTTTAATCATAGACTGTGTTGTCTGTATGATATCTATATTTAACATTAGATGCCTGGTTCCCTCTGTCTCGCTCTGCTCACTCTCAGTGACATCTTACCTGGTTAAATAAAGGAAAAATGATGTGAAATAAAATAAGGTCTTCTATGAAGATTGTCAGATTCTTCCTTGCAAAAGAATGGTAGTTAACCTGCACTTGCACAGCAAGTCACGGTGCTGATTACTGATGAAATCCCCACTTCATATGCAGGGACAAAAGCTCTGCCTTCTGCATCTCAGAGAAGCCAAATCAGCTCTCATCACCTGATGATGCTTTTATAGCAATGGATTCGACTGCAAAATGTTAGCCTTACTGGGATGACACAGGAATTGTGATCTCATACACGAGCAAATAATAATATGAAAACTGAAGAGCATTTTTTTCTTTTAGCCTTTAGAGTTGAACTAGGTATCTGTGAATATTTAATAGATTAAGACTAGATTCTCAGTAATTTTGTAAATCTGGAATGCTAAATTGTAGCTTTATTCTCAAAATAAAATTGTGGCATAATTATCAAAATATGACATTACTTTTGAAAATATTATCTCTTTTATAGAAACGTTACTTTTTTTCCCTTCCACCTAACCGACTGTGTGAACGATGGAATTATGAGCAGGAAAACTGTTTGTGTGTGACAAATTCGGTTTTCAATGGAGTCCTCAAGAGCACATGGCTGCAGGCGTAACCATAATCATGTTGGGAGTGTATTTGAGGCTGCTGAGTGAATTTAATCTGTGGTGGGGGTTTTTTTCAGTTGGGGGGTGGGTAGATGAGGGGGTGGTGGATGATTTGAAATGGTCTAATTTAGGAAGCAGCTGCAGAGACAGACGGGGCACAAGTATTAGTGTACTCTGTTTGTATTTAATAAATTATTCACAATCTAAGTTGTGCTTTACGGCAAAAGAGAGTGAAGATTACAGGAAAAAACTGATGATATGGACAGAAAAGTAAAGGAGATGCAAACCTGCAGGAAGTTAGGGAGGTGGTGTAAAACAGACTGAGAGAGTTGCAGAGAAACAGAATTACACACATACAGAGACAATCGGATAAACATAGACAGACTTTATTGGAGTGAAATGAGACTTCATACACAATTTAAACAAATAACAGGAAGAGAAATGCAATTTTCTGTCTATCTTGGATCATAGAGTGAGATTTCTTCTGCTTTTGAAAAGTGGAAAAGAGAGGTTACCAGTTCTTACATGTCTGAGTAATTTATCCATTCATGGGCAATGCAGGTGCCCCCTAAACACTCAGGTTTACTACAAATTATGCAGACCTGCAAATCCAAAATAATTGGAATGAATTATAATTTGTGGAGTACACTATTACAATATAAATACACACTATGAAAAGCCTCTATCTTGTGGTCTAACAGTGAAAAAAACGACTTTTAAGGCTTTTGCCATTTAATTGTTTTACTGTTTTATAATGTTACAGCTTTATTCCTAAAATATGATACATGATTTAGGTATATGATTTAATTCTTAATATATTACGAATTTATTCCGATAAACAAGTAAAATAAAGATATTATAATAAACAATACAAACAATATTGTTAAGTATTACTGGTTATTGCTCTGTGACTAGCAAAGCAGCATTCTTCCTGATAAACGCCGGCGCCATCTAGCGTCTATCTAGGGTTACATCACGTCCTGCAATATTCTAGGGGGTGGCGTCATCACGTCAACCTTGACGTTGTCGTACTGTGGACTCGGTATCGGCGAGGACTTTAGCAATTTGTCCAGTTACACTGATAAATTGATTGATTTAATAAGGTATGTGTTAGTCATGTGTTCTGCTGCTGCTTTGCTGCGTCCCCGTGTTTTCACTTATGTAACTTTAGACAGAAATTAAAAATGCCACTCAAAGATATCTACATGGGCTAACTTTGCTTGCTAATCCTTGCACGCCCAACTCTTATTCTATTGCTGACCAATTTAACTCCGTCTGTGTATAATCTTAACAAAAGCTTAGTGTGAATGGCTTAAAAGACATGTTGCATGTATAGGAAGCGATTATGTTTAATTCGGCGTCATGCAGGACGTAATTTGGATTGAATGTTGTACTGTAGGTGCTTTGCCTTGGTCACTGTCGTTAGTACCAGGGGTTAACTTTATTTTAAGCCGAGGCTGGAGGGTGACAGTGACGTCCTAGTTAAAGCCTGAACGTTATTCACAACCACCGCGACATCAGTTGCATCTGCTTAGTGTTTGGACTACCTGCGTTTGTGCTTATCAAATCCGGGGCCTCATTTATGGAAAGGTTCTCAGATTGGTGCTGAGCATTCACCTGTTTGTTCATGGAGCCATGTATGGAGTGTTTAAGTTCTCTTAAATGGGAATGCTTCTTAACCTGACTTATTATTAGCGCTGCTGCTAATAAATAGTTTTAATAACTAAGCCAAGTTCAATCCAAGTGGACAGTAACTAACAGTTACATCACAATACCTTATTACACATAAAGATTAGGGTGTGGTAGGATATGAAAGCCAGGCAGTCCATATTTCGAAGACTTGCTCATTTCTAGCTTTATATTCCCTATATCTATCTATCTATATCTATATCCCCTATATCTACATCTAGGAAGATGATGGGGGGGGGAATCTTCCTAGACTCCGCTCAGTATGATTCATGATCAAAATAACCCTTATTTACTTCAAATGTGGCTTCAGCTTAGCTCTTCAGCTCATCCTTTGACTGAAACAACCCCTTTAACCCTGCTTTCCTCTAATTGGCTGCCTTCTGCAAACAGAAGAAGAAGGTAGCTTCAGTGCCTAGATGACCATATTAGCAACATCTAAGCTAAGAGTAGGAAAAGCTGCGTGACAGCTGAGCTTGTACAGACACTGAACGCATTATTTCAAACTCTACCATGTTTACTTTGAGCTTTCATTGTACAAGTATTTACATGATAGAAAATAAGGAAATGCATAATATGGCCTCCATCCATCCATTTATCCAATTCAGGGTCGCAGGGGGCTGGAGTTTGTCACAGCCGTCATAAAGAGTGTGTTCAGGAAGTTCAGTTTGTATTTTAGCTTTGTTATCACCTTTTATAGAGATATTATATCCTATATTAATTCAGTTTGCACTCATTGTATTTATATTATTAAAAAATAGTGTCATTTGTTGCTCTTTAAAAGCGTGCTTAGTACAAGAAACATCCTCATGTGCATCATTAAACTTCCATAATGCAGTGCTTCACATTTGCACCCGATATAAGAGATGTGTACATTACTGTGAAACAAAACCATCTCACCCAGTTGGCAAGTTGAGTAATTCAATTCAATTCAATTCAATTCAATTTTATTTATATAGCGCCAAATCACAACAAAAGTTGCCTCAAGGCGCTTTTTTTTTTTTTTAATGTGGGCTGGATGTAGTCTGAGTTACGTTAAGCAGGAGTACACTGTGTTTGCGTTTACTCTGCTGCTGTATGTCCTCAGATCAAAGATGGCCCTCACACTAGTGTCCTCCAACAAGTGCGCTGGCGGCTTCCAGAAGGTTTTTGAACATGAAAGGTGCGACACATCTTCAGACACTCCTTTGGACTGACCTTCAGTGACTTTCTCATGTGTGTAAAAGTGTATAAATGTGTAAGAAGAGTGCACTAACGTGTTTGTATTTACTCTGTACAGCACTGAGCTGAAGTGTAAGATGAAGTTTGCAGTCTGTCTGCCTCCAAAGGCTGAGACCGACAAGTGTCCCGTCATGTACTGGCTCTCTGGTGAGTTTTTGAGCCATTGTTTACCTCGATCCATTAGATTAAGGTGTGTCAATGTTAAACGTTTTCTTAGATCAGTTGAGGAGTTTTCCTCTTGTTTAAAAGATTAGTAAATAAGTCAACAGGAACATCCTGACTCGGTATAATGCATGACAGGTGCTAAATAACCCATATGGAAAAGAAATAGTAAAAACATATATGATTTACTCATGAAAGTGGCCGCTTCTCATTACTTTCATATATTTTTTTAGTAAGTATCCAAAACATACAAGTTTCATTATATAATTTTTCAAGGGATCTTATATGTGTTTTCAGTCTTGTATGCTTTTCATACAAGTTTCATACAAGACAGATACAAACTTTATAAGATTTATATATATCTTTTCCATATGGGAATGCATTGTTTGTTTAACTGAAGAAGAGAAAATAGACCTAAAAGGGCAAAAAGCTGGAATTAGTCTCAGTTTGGTTAAAAAAGAGAATGATGATGATTTCAGTTTTGTAAGTCAGAATTGAACATTTTCTCACTGTAAAGAACTGTTAAATCAAATTAGCAAAAAAAAAACCCTCAAATTTATACCTGTTAGCTTAAGATTTTTAAGTTTGCTAACCATGCTAAATGATTGGCTGAAAGCAATAGGTGTATAGTTATGGACTATAGAATTAGCTAAAATTAAATGGATAAATTGTTTGCTGAAAGAAACAAATAGCTGAGAGCAGTTAATAGATTGTTCAATATTTTTAATTGCTAAAAATCTAAAAATATCCAAAAGTAGCTAACAGTGTAAAGTAATCTATAAGTAGTGGCAAAGATATTTAAAAGTAGCTTCAACATAATGGTTAAAAAGAAATAATAGATGAAGGGTTAACTGTAAATGCTTAAAGTTGTTTGCTAAAAGTAATGGAGATATGTTTAAAATGTTAGGGTGAAAAGGTGGTGGCATAATAGCAAATCTGGTAATACATGCATGGCTATATTATCTTTTTAGGGATGGAGAAATACCTATGCAAATTGTGAAAATCTATAAAGAAAATAAAAGTTCACTGTGATGGTAACAGTAAAGCCTCTGTGACGAGGAAGAATCAGTGATTTCCAGGCATTGGATTTTTTTTTTTTTACAGTTGTTGACAGATTGGTCTCCCAATCAATAGGCAACAAGATCTCAAGTCGCACTAATTGTTGCAGTAATTTTGTTCACTCTGTGGTGTTCGACCACTGTTATCCTTACGTGGCTCAATCACTCAGGTTCTCCTTCTAAACGACTGTAGTATGAACGATAACTTAAACACAGCCTAACTGTTGAATTTTGTGAAAAATGTTAAAATATTGACTGATATTGATTAAAAACTTTTTTTGTGAAGCATGAAATCAAATGAACGTATTTGGACAGCCTTCAGAAGATGATTTGATCATAAGCTATCATGCCTGTTCAGAGGAGCGGTGACTGCGGGTCATCAGTTTTCACTGTCTCTCTGCAGGCCTGACGTGTACGGAGCAGAACTTCATCACCAAAGCCGGCAGTCAGCTCGGTGCTGCGGAGCACGGCATCATCATCGTAGCTCCTGACACCAGCCCTCGTAAGTTCACCATCTGATAGTAAGCACCTCAGCATGAGTGCACTTACGTCTTTGTGTTGATTCCCACGGTTTGTTTTGAAGTCTTGATGTTGCTCAGTGAAATCTCTATGAAGGTTATGGTGGGGCTTCAGCATCTTTAGAGCTTTTGTGACTGACCAACCATCTGTCATCCCTCCTAAGGTGGCTGCAACATCGAAGGCGAAGATGAGAGCTGGGATTTTGGCACTGGTGCTGGTTTCTACGTCAACGCCACCCAGGACCCATGGAAGACCAACTACCGCATGTATGCCTACGTCACCGAGGAGGTATGACGGATTTAAGTCTTCCACGTCCAGCAACACCTGTTTTTCCTAAAGCTCCTGTGATTTAAATAGTCTGCCTCATCTCTGTCAGCTCCCTAAACTGATCAACGCTAACTTCCCCACCGACCCAGAGAAGATGTCCATCTCCGGCCACTCAATGGGCGGCCACGGGGCGCTCATCTGTGCCCTGAAGAACCCGGGGAAATACAAGGTACTGTACTATTCACTTGTACAAGAGAAACGGCTTCATTAATGAGGGCAATTGGTTCATCTCTATAATCTCTAATAGATTTAAATTAGCTTTCATTTTTATTTAGTTTTTTAATCATAAATAACATTTCCTGTCATTAATTTGTCAGTCTGCTTCTGCTACACCTTTTAATAAGTTCTTCTATATGCCAGGGATAATGAAAAGTTGTGAACTGTGTATGTCATTTTGACCGTTTAATTATCAGACAGATTAAATTAAATGTTTTAAGTGTATCTGGACACACTAATTGAAATATTCCACATCTACACACAAGATGTTTGCTAACGACTCTGACTTCAGTCTAATTGAAGTAAAGCTGCGTAAACGGTGGAAGCAATCTGCTCGTTAACGACCATTTCTTTTTTTTTTTCCTTGATAAAAATGGTGCAAAAAACAAATGCATAAGGACAAAAACTGTGATGAAAATCAGAGCTAATGAAGATGTGTAGATAGGCTCAGATAGATGGGATTATACAGCCGATTGCACTTATTAAATTTTCAGTTTTATAAAGTGCCAAATCACAACATTTATTGCCATCAAGGCACTTTATACTGTGAGGTAAAGACCTGAGAATTAAAGAGATGTAATGTGTGGTGGATTCTTTGGTTGTATGTCTCAATGATTTGGTTTTCATGTCTCAATTGCTCAGTTATGTAATTTGCCCAATACTCTTTTAAAAAGCCAACACCAGTGAAACTAGTAAATCATTTTTCTTTATCAGACTTGTTTTATTATGTCTCCAGGAATCTCTGTGGAAACATTTTATTGTCACAAAATATCACATCACCAGAACTATTGCATCCCGTCAGCCTCGGCTGTCCTCTCTCTTCACTTTCCATCAGTAGAAACACATTCTGAATGACTGAAAGATGCTGATAGATCCTGATGTGTCTCCTGCAGGCTGTGTCTGCATTCGCTCCCATCTGTAACCCGATGCAGTGTCCCTGGGGACAGAAAGCTTTCTCAGGATACCTGGGCCCTGATAGGTCAACATGGGAGGTAAGAGCACTGAAGTTAGTGGCCAAAGAACCTACTAAAACATGACCCCTAAGCTGCTGGATGAAGAATCAATGAGAGTGTCAACAAGGAGACTTTGGCCACCAGAGCAGATGAAACGGGTGATAATGGAGCATGATCATGTGACTTAAGCAATTCGTCATTATTTCTTTCAGGCGTATGACGCTACCGTGTTGGCAGCTTCGTATTCCGGTCCTCAGCTCGACATCCTCATTGATCAAGGCCGAGACGACCAGTTCCTGTCAGCTAGCCAGCTTCTGCCCGACAACCTGATCGCTGTCTGCTCCGAGAAGAAAATCCCTGTCGTCTTCAGGCTGCAGCCGGTCAGTTCCTGTAGTCTCTACAAAGTAAAAGCTCTGATTCTTGTCAGAGAAATCAGAGATGTCTTCAAATAAGTCGTACAGCAGCTGAGAAAATGAAGTTTATTTATTTTTTGATCTTCATATTTATGCAACACCTGATCTGAGTCACTGTATGCTGTTTCCTTCTGCAGGGCTATGACCACAGCTACTTCTTCATCTACTCCTTCATGAACGACCACATCAAACACCACGCCAAGTACCTGAATGCCTGAACAGCCACCGCAGTTTGACCCCAGCCAGATCACTCTGACCCTGCTGCCATCATTCACCTTTTCTGTTTCATTTCTCCTCCGACTTCCTGTAGCACTGAGTTCACCCGTTTCCTGGGAACTAAACAAAGCATGTCAGCTCACTGACATTTAGTCCCACTTAGAAGCCTTTGTGCCTTCACTGTGAAAAGCACTTATCTGAGTTCTCTGAGAAGAGAAACTTCTGTGTTTAGTATTTTTTGGGGGAGCTGTGGTTACAGCCACGTCTCTAATATCAGGAAGTATTCTTGTGACCAGACTGCCAGCATGTGGATTTTCTTCTGGACTCAGAGCAGAGACCTGTCAGTCTTTCATAAGAATAAAATAAAAAAATAAATCTTGCTGATAAATTTTGGTGTTTTGTCTTCATTGCATTGCTGTTGAGTGTTTTTTTATTTAAATTAGATTTCTAAAGCACCAACTTTGAACAGTTGCCTCAAGAAGCTTTATGTTGGAAGGTAAAGACAGTAATACAGAAGGAACCCCAACCACCAGATGAACCAGCACTTGATGACAGTGGGAAAGAAAAACTCCAGAACCAGGCTCAGGGAGGGGCCGCCATCTACTGCATTTGATTGAGGGAGAGAATAAAAGGCACACTGTGGAAGAGAGCCAGTTTTAGTAATTATTAGTGATTAAATGCAAAGTGGTGTATAAGCACAGACTCACCTTATTTTAATAAGGTGAGTGAAGAAGCAGCAGCCTGAGTCAAGCAGTGTAATGAAGGTTCACCTGATCCATCAGCAATACCAACCAGGAATGTTTTAAGGCCAATCTTAAGTGGGTGCCTGTAAGTCAGCAGTGTGAGAGTGTAGCGCTCTATTGGGGTAATATGGTACTATGAGGTCTTTAAGATTAGATGGGACTGATTATTCCATCTTTGTGACTGCAGTTATATAATATATATATATAATATATATATATATTATATATATATATAATATATATATATATATAATATATATATATAATATATATATATAATATATATATATATAATATATATATATATGGCCCTTAAGACAATTTTAAAGCTTAAAATGAGCTTCAAAGTCAATTCCAGCTTTAAGGGGTTAACATTTCTTTCTTGCATCCTTTGGTCATAAAAACAGTAACAGAAACATCAGTTTGTAGTGATGCATGCTGTTCTTTTTAAACTTCAGAATGGCTAATACTACTTTTTACATTTTTTTTTTTTTTTTAAAAAAAGCTCAAAAATACAGTATATGAAGTTTCCCAAACTTCATGTAAGGACTTTGACATTTTTCCTTTGAATTAAATAAATATTGAGTTCATGTTTTACCATTTAGAGATTTTATTGGGGATATTTCACTGTTTCAAGCCTTTTGGATTGATTATGTCCTCCTTTATCCTCAATTTATCAAATGGCTGCTCATCTGTCAGCCTGGTTCTGCTGCAAGTCTCTACCTGTTAAAAGTAAAATCTTCCTCCTACCGTTGCCAAGTGCAACTTAGTGGTTAGCACTGTTGCCTGGTACAAACCCAGACAGGGTCTTTAAGTAAGGTGTGCACGTTCTCTAGTACTCTAGTTTCTCCTGCCACCAAGAACCACGCTATATTAATGCTGTCCAGTTTGACCGAGGAGACTCTTTCAGTATCAGAAATGATGCATCAATAGAGTCAAATTTTAGAGAAATTCAAGGGAGGAGAAAGAAAAATTATACAAAAAAATGAGCCAACAACAGACTTTTGTTTCAGGTGAGGTCTTTACTGATAAAGTGAAATACAGTACAGTATATACAGTATTCACAGCAGTTAAGGCGACGTTACAGGGACTATTCATGCATGTAGATTTGAGTTGCTGTACAACAAAAACTTACACAAAGGTTCACAAAGCGTTACAAAAGGGTATATTACAACCAAATTTCAACAAACCTGAAAATAAGTCACATAAAAAATAAATGTGCTCCCAGTCAAAGTACAAAAATGTGAGTACAGGCTGTTTCTGGACAATAGATTTGTACAAAAGATGAAACCTTAAAACCAAAAAAACACTGCTTTAGGTTCAGCAGGCACACATTTACATATTTTACAACAGCGTCACGTTTGGAACCTTAAAGGATCAGTGTGTCGGATTTAGTGGCATCGCCACTCTTTAGCCCTCTTAAGAGACAGTGTTTGGTTTGTTCCTTCTGATCTCACACTTGATGGTGATCATACACCTATAATAACACAAGTAAATATTACATTTCTACTTATAGCTCCCAGTAAACCCCCCACACTGGCCCTTTAACTTTCCATCTCATTTTCAAAGGTGACTTCAGATTTGCTCAGTTGCCAAAACAAAGATATAAATACAAGTTTAAAGTGCAGATTCTGTTGGGGAAGCAGCCAGTTTGGTTTTATTGCTTTTTCCCCAAAACGCTGTGACATGATGTGCACAGATCTGTGGAAAATGGCATGATTATGTGAAGAAATGCAGATACAGATTCAAAATAAGCAAGCTGGAATCATCCGGCTCTGTTACTTATGTCACAGTTAAAGCCGACATGCTAATCCTCATAGTGATAGTTTTCTCACTGTACTGTGTTATATTTAACATTTATTACATTGTTATTAAGAAAGTAATAAGTATGTTTCCCTGCATGAATCAACAACTTATTCCGGAGTCGAGGGGTATGCATGCCTGCGTGATCCCAGGAGCAATGGTAGGGTCCATCCCAAGGCAAAGGCTGGGTGAGGGGGACAGGCTAAGAATGATTTAAAACACCCCTACGTAGAAGAAGCCATCAGACCAGTTAACTCACCTGAGAGAGTGGTTTAGGGGCCGTAGCCGCAGTAGGGGCCCCAGTAGTGATGGCACTCCCAGTAGGGGGTGGCACCCCATTCAGTACTTTATGGGCTGGTTGAAAGTGAGCAGTAGGGGAACTGGCACCCTGATCCACTGTTGCTAAAACTCATTGTAGGGACGAATGATTACATTCTTACCCTGTTCACGAACTCAGGGCAGCAACTGAAGGAACAACATCATTGATACAAGCAGCAGAAATGAGGTTCCTCTGATGGATGTCTGAGCTCTCCCTTAAACACATAACTCAGTCAATCAGAAACGCTCTGAGTAATTTTTCCCCCGCAGTCTATGTAAACCAGCTGAGATGATTAGGACATCGGACTAAAATAAGAGATCGTGTCTTTTGACTGGCCTGGGTACCCCCCAGTCTCCCTCTGGATAAGCTAGCAGCTGGTAGCAGAGAAGATAGGGTCAGTCACCTTAGACCGCTGCCCCTGTGGCACAGATAAGTGGCAGAAAAATGGATTTATTGATTGAAGAATTATGGTCTCTTTTTGTTTTAACAAATGTAATCTCTAGGTTAAAAAAAACATTGAGCTTTTTATTTGCTAATGTGAGTGTTTCATGGTGAAATATACAGTACATGAACAAACAAATTCAACAATACAAAAAATCCTTGTGATAAATAATATGTACACAGGCATACAGCACATTTACATTAAATCCTTTATGTTTTATCACAGGAGAGAAAAAGGTTTGTTTTGGCAACTGTCAAATCTATCCAGTGGAAGCATTTATCTATTTATTATGGAGTTCTTTCTAATTACTGCTGAATCTTTAAGTAGCTCAAGCTTTGGATTCCAAGCTGCACAGGAAAAAAACAACAACAAACAATTAAAAAAACAAAAAACAAAAATTTAATCCCTCATTCATACAAGCTCGCTGTTTCAAGAGTGTTAGATGCTTCATGTGGTGACATTCTGGCATTTAGGAAGAAAACATAATGTCATGCTTGTTTTAAAGGGGCAGTAAGAAGATTTGGGTTAGCGAATGTCTCAAGTGCAGCCCTTTTTAAAAATCTGGTCTAATGACCATGGTAACTTATGCTAAACATATAAATAACTGGTCATTTATTTTATATCCTGTACATTCCTGGATAAGACTGCAGTAGGCAGTACATGGTTGGTTTATTTTGTGAATAAAAACAGTCAAATCAGGCGTCCCACATTCACTTTTATGCTAGCACACCCGGAGCCTGAAGCAGAACGCCTGTGTTAACTCAGGACGCTGATAAACAGTGTTGTGATATGTGATGACTGTGGTTTCAGGTTTTGTCAAGCCAGCTAATGCAAAGAAAAAGTAGCTTTGTTAAACTTGCTTCATAGCATAAACCTTAGTTTCGGAAACAAATCTGCCAAACAGTACAATATAACTGTTGTGTATCAATGTAATCACACAGCAGAGGCTGATCAAAGTCCATAATAATGTTATTTAAAATAATACTTCCTACTACCCCTTTAAAATCTCAGTCTGAGCCAGGTCTGCACAACCACATGTTTCAAAAGACCAACCAGCAACTGCCTTGATTTCACACGCACTCATGACCACACACACACACACACACACACACACACACACAGATACTGTTGATGTAGCAGGCTGTGGAATGAAGGACCAACAGTGTAGTAAACCCAAACCTACCCTGAGTCACACAGTCTCTGATCTCACACACCAACAGCTCTGGCCTAAACCTCAGAGGGTAGAACCAGTTCACTCACGAGCCCCTCATGTGCTCAACTGTTCAGCAGATTTCATTTTAACATCTTCAAATTGACTGCTAAGCAGCAAAAACCTCATTAGACTCAAGTTTTTAAACCTAGGGATGTTTTTTTTTAACATAGTGTTTTAAGAGTTTAAAAAAATGGTAAAGAGTCTTAACTAGCTGAGATTCTCTGAGCTAGGGTGATGGCTACATGAAAATCTCATCTTCACACACACCTGAAATATAAAAGTCACATACAGTTTCAGGTGGTCTACGAGGCCTGAAGCTCAGACATATTACTCAACAACAGGCCCCCGGGCACAGACCCCTTCTACAGTGGAGAATGACATCATCCAGAGCCTCTAGTCTATTACAGTATAATGGGTTTTTTTTTGGTCAGTCTGTTTGTCCTCATGGATATTGTCTATTTTTTGTCTCTTGAAGTCGTTTTGTGTGTATTAGTGCAATGTTTCTCTGTGGTGTTTTTTGCAGTTTCTTTGTAGTCACTTGTTGTGTATACCGTAAGGGTCCTGGCTAGACCGCCCATGCTAAAAAACCAAGCCCTGGAATGGTGTGGCTACGTCTGCCGCCTGTTCGCAGGTATGATTGTGTATGTGACAAATAAAGCTTGTTTGTTTGTTTGTGGTTAGTTTCTGTCTCTTTGTTGTTGTGGTGTGACCATCTGTTGTTTTTTATTATCTGTCTCTACAGATGCAGATTCTTTGTTATTTTGTGTCTCTTTGTAGTCATGTTGAGTCTGTTTTGTGTCTCTTTGCGGGTAGTTTTTGTTTTGTCTGGCTGTAGTCATGTCTCTTTGTAGTTGTCTTTTGTCTCTCTGTAGTTATGAGGAGTCAGTTTTTTATCTTTTTGTGGGTACTTTTGGTTTTGTTTCTCTGCATTCTTTTTTTGTCTCTTTGTAGTTATGGTGAGTCACTATTATTACCATTTTTTGTTGGTTGTTTTGTGACCTTTTGTAGCTGATTTTTATCTCTTTGTAGTCACCCTAGGTCGTTGTTTTCTTTTTCTTTTTAATGTTCCAGATGAAATTAGCTGATCCCTTCAAATTGGGGCTCTGAGCTGGGCCACCCTGACCGTGGGTCCCTGTGCCTGTAGGCCTGTTCAGTAATCCATCTGTGGCCACAGTGATGCATAATGTTCCCTTGAAACACTGACTGGTTTTTGCTTTTGTTTGTTCATTTGTTCCACTACCACCACATGTTTTGGCACATTAGCAAACTGCATCTCATGACAAATACCACAATGAGTAGGAGCCTCACAGACCAAGTCTGAAAACGTTTCCAGGTTCCTTATGTGAGCACTGACTACCAACACACGTAAAAGGATAGAGGGTAAGAAAATAATCACCTGGACTTTAATCCATCAGAAACTTGAGAAACACAGATTAGTGTCCCCAGACTAACGCACACTCAGACCTGCCTCATGGACGAGCAGACAGCTCCACACAAAGTCATACTGCTAAAAATGTATAAAACACATACAGTTATACCTAAAATATATTAGAGAAAAATATTTTGGCCTTCTTTCTTTTTGACTGTATACAACAACTCAAGCGGATTTTCTCTGCATCTCTTTATATTATAAATAGTTTCGTGTTTAAATACAAACTGCAGGTAAAAGCCGACTCCCTCTACGTTAAGACTAAAGTATTTTGGTTTTATTCTTTTCGGGGTAGTGAGAGCAAGACACTAATTACTCACACAGTCCAAAAACACTTCACCAGAAACCTCAGTAGGAAAAAAAAAATCTGTAGAAACATAACTGATAATTTAATAAAAATCATTTGTTAACGTGTGCATAGACAGCATGATATAACCTGGTGAAGTTGGTGCGACTGCAGTACGCTAAAGGCTGTGGCTCCAGCCAATCCGCTCGCAATTTAGAGTTCAATCGTGGATTTAAAACAACACATTACCAGAGCCACAGTCAGAGAACGAAAACATTGATTTTGAGAACAAAGATGCATTTTTTTAAGAATATACCAATTAAGTTGTATTAAAAAAAAGAAAATTGAGGTAAATAATTGAATGGAAGAATTATAAAACCCCCTCCTCCCCAAATTGCAGATTTAAGATTAAAATTATTATTTCAAAATAATAAATCTATATTTTGTATAATTTATTATGACACTTTCTAAACTTTGAGCCTTTTCTCTCACGTTATTTGTGATATTTTCCCCAAACTTTTCTGGTTCTACTCTCAAAATCCAATCTCACTTTCTGTCACAGGGGTCTTCATGGTTCAAAAGTTTGATACCAACCAATGTAAGAAGATGACATCAAACAAACAAACAAAAAAGATAATTTGAGTTTTCTAGCACACCCTTGGCTTGGCACGATGGTAAAATCGTAATTGTCCAAAAAAACTGTCCTCTTATGAATTAGTAGATAATACACTTCTGATGGGTTTAGTTCCCTTAACACCATTTTTTATCCTTGAATACTATTTTAAAAAACAAACAAAAAAAACCCCACTCTATTACTTAAGCTCATGAAGGATCGGAGGCTTTTTTTTAGCGTTGTGTGAAATCACATGAGCGATTTCATCTGGGTGAGTGTCTGTGGTACGTGTCAGTCGGTTGAAGCTCCGCCCATCTTTACTGCTCACGTCAGGGCAGAGTGTCTGGGGGAGGCTTCATCCACCAGAGCCTGCACCGTGATGCACACTTTGACCAGGCCTTTCTCCTCTAGGATGTGGTGAGGAAGACACAGTTTGTCCTGGAAGAGCAAAAGCAGGGAGGGAAAAAAACAACAGGAGAGAAGAAAGAGAGCAAGAAAGAGAGGGAAGGAAGAAATGTGGGAGCAGAAGTACAGACAGGAAAGAGACAAAGGCGGCACTGGGTTTAGTCAACACTTAAATCTAACGTCTGTTATTGCACGTATGTCTGCACATTCAGTATGTGCAACTCTAGCTTCGTCTTAGCTTAGTGCTGCTTGTCTGTTGAGAGTTAGTTTAGAGTTTATATATATAACGATGCAACACGTGATGCTAAGTTAACCGTCCATTACACTCAGACAGTTCAGTTGGAGCAGTCTGAAGCGTGGACTCAGTTTCTGACATCATTAGTCAATCCTAAGCTAATAACTTAGGATTGACAAGATGTTAGTCAAAGGGCGCATGTTTTCATACCACAGATATATCCTCCAAGACTGAGATTTACTAAATAAACTTTAGTATTTTACCCAATATGAGTCCATCCATCCATCCATCCATCCATCCATTCGCTTCCGCTTATCCTTTTCAGGGTCGCGGGGGGCGCTGGAGCCTATCCCAGCTGTCATAGGGCGAGAGGCGGGGTACACCCTGAACAGGTCGCCAGTCTGTCACAGGGCCAACACACAGGGACAGACAACCATTCGCACTCACATTCACTCGCACATTCACACCTAGTGGCAATTTGGATTTTCCAATTAACCTATCCCCACAAGCTGCATGTCTTTGGACGGTGGGAGGAAGCCGGAGTACCCGGAGGGAACCCACACAAACACGGGGAGAACATGCAAACTCCACACAGAAAGACCCCGGCCTGATGGTGGAATTGAACTCAGGACCTTCTTGCTGTGCGGCAACAGTGCTAACCACCTTGCCACCGTGCTGCAATATGACTCATAATAAAAAAAACAAGAGAGAAAGGTGTGTCCCTGAAATCTTCTAAAGGCCAGAAGTCTTTTTTGCAACAACAGCTATCACCATCCGGTGGCCTTCTGATAGAATGCAGTTGTAATGCACTTCACCATTAGCTTTATTTTCTAACCATGAAGCTATGTTTCTTTCTTTTTTTACTGCCCACCTGTGATGGCACAGGCACACAGCTCTGTTCAGACCTACTGTGCGCTAGTGGAAGCCAGTAAGAAGAATGTTGGTTTAAAGGGAGCGGTATGAACTCAGGAGCTGCACCAAAGCCACTCTGGTATAATTAAGGATTGTTTTGAATTATGAATTATGCAAAGCTACCCTTACACAGCATCAAACTAAAAGTATTGCAATTGTTATTGTAAATGAGCACAATGTGTCTGCCTTTGATACATCTGCAAGTCAAACGTCCCTGTTTGCAATATAATGTCCAAAATAAGGCCAGTTTTTTTAAATGTCACCTCTTCGTCCAATCTGATTGGTTGACACACTATGTGTGAGAAAAAAAAACTCTTATAGAAAAGTGGCTTTATTTAGATATAAATGCATGATTTTATACTGGTGCATCAGTTTGCATGTGGCTAAACCAGATGTAGGTCATAAAATAAAAAATGAACATGGAGATGACAGCTGACGTTGGTCCACTTGCTATTTTTTGTGATTTTATTGAATCTGTGTAGATCTGAATATGGTTGGGAATGAAATGAGCACATGAAACCTCCACATGTTAGACCTGAAAAGGTTTCAATATCAAATCCTAGTTGTACTCTGACCATTTCTTATTTCACATGGATGGACCTATGGCTGCCTAAACAATGACACAGAAGAGCGGAAAAAAATCCCTAAACTGTATTTATTACTGATCTTTAACAAGTTCTAATATCATACACAGGTCATAAAAATAATCGTTCTTACATGAAATCTGTGCAGAGAATGTGGCATCGACAGCAAATCACATTTACTGTTCAAATCATTTCATGGAATTTGAACAAGCAGTAAACTACTTCAAATAATCACATTGTTCAAAAGCTTGTCTGTTGTCCAGCTTCATGGCGATCATTCATACATAAAGATATTTACCATTTTCATACCATCACAACTATAAACACTGGAGAAGACCTCTGTTCTCATTCACCCAGTGAGCTGTCAGGCATAGCTGTGTCTTTAAAGATTCAGTGGGCACGTGTCCACATTCCTTTAGTTTTTAATTCAAAACAGAACAGTCTGCAACTGCTCCATATACAGAAGACTTTTATATATAACTCATAAACTCATCGGGTTACTTTAGCCCTTCAAATATTCTCCAAAAACAGTCACATTGCATATCAGGGTGCAGCAGAGCTCAGTGATGTAACCTAAAAAGTTCTCTCTGCAGGTGCCGGACAAACGTAAAAATAAATAAAATTCACATTTTCCTCAAGTTTCAAAACATCACACATCTCATAAATAGAGCTTTTAAATAATCCTTTAGGCAAATCAAAACATGAAAATACATCCAACTGGTTTTGAATAATCAACAAGTGAAATATGGCTTCCGTTTGCTTCAAGACTTTAGACGTTAGGAAAAGAGCAAATACTGTTTGTGTGGCTCTGTAATGGTGAGCGTCTCCGTACAGGAAACCTGTGCTTCTGTAGTTCACCCATTCTGATACTCGGGATCAATCATATTCAAGTCTGTAACTTCAGTCAGTCTAAAAAAAAAAAAAAACTCCAAAAGAGCAGGGGGCCGTCGGATAAAAGTTCACATATGATAAAACAGGACCTCAGCAGTACTGCAGCAGCCAGTTTGGAGATCTGCAGTTTTTACATCCAAGGTAACACTTGACAAATCATCATGGCATCATTATTATCATTAACTGTAACACTCGTTGTAGTGTGACATGCAGTAAAAATACAGCAGCGTGAGATTAGATGCCATTTAAGAAAACATGAAGATGAATTTAACTGAGATTTTGCCAGATTTTTATACAACACTATAAAATACAAAAGAACTCGTTGACTGGGTCGGTTTTCCCAGAGCCGGTCAGAACCAAGTTCAGCCAAATGTCTTAATACAGTGGCATTTTCTTTGTACACCACAGTGGTGCACAGAGGCAAAATTATGTGTTTGAAGTGCAGACTTTCGGCTTTAATTCAAGGTGTTTAACAAAAAGTATTGGATTTTTACACACAGTCAACCACTTTCAGAGGCTCAAAAGTAAGTGGACAAACTTACACGATTTGAAATATGAAGATTGTTTTCAGATTGATGAAAATACTTTGCTGTCAATGACAAAGTCATTTATGGATATAAACAAATACCGTTATGCTCCACCCCTGGATCCACAGCATTTGCTCGGTCTTTACTGTGGCCACCTTCATTTGGGTCTTTGTGTCTTCAGTTTCATCTTCAGTAACTGAAAAGCTGCTCTTCTCGGTTAAGATGACTGAGTTGAAGAATATCTAACTTCTTTGCCTTGAGAAAACGCTATGCTTTGTATCATTGTCAATTTCTACTGTGTAACGCTGTCTGATCAGTTTTGCTGCATTTGGCTGAATCTGACCAGAGTACAGCCCTGTACACTTCACGATTCATCCTACTTTTATCAGCAATCAAATCATTAACCATCAGTCATGGTGATCTTAAAGGTCGGTGCCATAACACTCCCTCTATGCTGTTTGACAGGTGATGTGGTTTTCTTTGGATCATGAGCCATTGCTCTTTTCCCCCATCATTCTGATACAGGTTGAACTTTGTTTCATTTGTCTAAAGGACTATTTGTCATAACTGTGCAGGCTCTTTTACATGTTTCTGACAAACTCTACCCTGGGCTTACGGTTTCTAAGTGTAACCAGTGATTTGCTCCTTCTTGTTAGCCTTCTGTATTTCCATTCATGGAGATGTTCATTGATTGCACACCTGATACTCCCACCTCCTTAACCTTTATACTGTTAAGGTAAATTTTGAGCTGTTTTGACATCGCACAGCATTAAAAACGGATTGACTTCACCTAAAGTAACCCAGAACACAGTGAAATTAGAAGATTTTAAAATTTTATATTGTAAAGATGCTACAAATGTTTGCACATTCAGGCGTACTGAGACTTTGTCCCAGTGTGGGACAAATATGGAATATGCCATGTCTGTGAGAATTTTTTATGGTAAAATGGTGACAGAGTTCATGGGGGAACTGTCACAGGTATCATGGTAACTGGTGAATTTGCCATGGAAACAAAGGTAATGATGTGCTATATGAATTTATAGTTAAAGTTTGACTAGTAGCAACAGTATTGTAGTAAGATTAGAAAAGTGCTACATGAAACCAAGTACATTACATTTGCACCTGCAGTGTAACAATAATCTACAAACAAATTATAATCTATTTATTCTGAACTAACTGAAATAAAAGATCTAACTGAGAGAATAAAAAGAGGGGCTGGTGGATGTTAAGATCAAAAGGGCACCCAAAGTGTCCCCGAGTGCGGGAAAGACGTGTAAGTCCCACACACACACAAGGTTTCCTACCACTGCTCTGAATGCACACACTAGTTTTAGTTTAAATGTTTTGTATTTATAGTTAAGAGATTTTTTTTAAAGATATAGTTTTATAATAAATCCCAGTTCCTAGAAGTTCTTGCCATTTTCACTTTCAATAAAATATAACTGAATGATTACGCCCGTTATGTTTTTGTGTCTTCACCACATATTAAACCTCTGAGAAAGGGGATTTGTGTATAAAATATAATTTCTAAACAATTAATATAATAATTTCATTAAATTCCTTGAATTGCAGCTGAAAGTCTCCACTTTAATCACATCTTAATTGTCTGACCTCAAAACCTGACTGTGTCTTCCATATTTACAGACTATCATCATATGTCAGTGAATGTGTTCTGTTCTGCTACTGTAGTGGAGTAGGTGGTGTTTGGAAGCTTACAAGACGGGGAAAGTTCTTTGGGGTATTAATTCCCACATTAACTTAAAGTAAATCTTACACACAAGAAGCATCATCAGCTATTGTTAGCACAGGGACGTTTTATTAACAGACCAAGAAGTAATTTGACTGAGGGTATGTAAACCACCACACCAGTGCAGGTTAAAAACCTGGTAAAGGCTTTTAAAGATGGTAAATGGCCTGTATTTGTATAGCGCTTTACTTGTCCCTAAGGACCCCAAAGCGCTTTACACACACAGTCACACACTGGTGATGGCAAGCTACATTGTAGCCACAGCCGCCCTGACAAAGGCGAGGCTGCCGGACAGTGGCGCCACCAGTAGGCAACAGGTGAAGTGTCTTGCCCAAGGACACAACAAGCAAGACTGTCCAAGCCGGGGCTCGAACTGGCAACCTTCCGATTACAAGGCGAACCCCCAACTCTTGAGCCACGATCGCCCGTGATGTAAAAGATGTAAAAAGAAAAAGCACTCCCATTTTAAGTTTGGCCCCAATTCAAGTTCATCTCCTTGTGCACCTCTGGACCGCTTTCACAGTACCTACTATTTTTAGACTCCTTCCCTGAAGTCCTGTTCTGTGCCTGTGCACTTGCACTAATGGGTGCTGGATCTCCTCCAGTGCGTTCAAAGACTGATCGTCCACTGATATATTTAGTCTCTCTCTTTTTTTTTAAGACAAGTGGACAAGCTGCATTAAGGAAAACCAAAGTGAATATAGTCTTTCTGTGGACAAAGAACTCCTGCATTTAGCTAGTACACACTACAAAATAAGGCTGGTTCCAGCATATAGTCTCCCTTCAATGCCCCAGAAAGTTTCAGTATTTGATTCTGGGGTATGAATCCATGAAGCTCAACAATGTGAACACTTCAGATAAAAATGCAGCATGTTCCTTGTCATTCTTCAAACCTGAAGTGCCTCCTCTGGACGTTGGAACTGTGGACCCCTTAAACTGAAGTGCTCAGTTCTAGTCAGAGCATTAAATGTCATCAAGAGCAATAAGGTTTGAAAGTTTGAAACAGAATATAATGTGGGCTCTTACAGGTCCGACTGTGGTGAATGTATTTACAGAGCAAATGGTCCTAAGAGGACTTTCAGGGAGAAACCTATAAATAGGTTCATGCATTTATTACTTCCAGGCTGGACTACTGCAATTCATTATTATCAGGATGTCCAAAAAACTCACTGAAAAGCCTTCAGTTAATCCAAAATGCTGCAGCAAGAGTACTGACAGGGACTAGAAAGAGAGAGCATATTTCTCCTGTTTTGGCTTCCCTTCATTGGCTTCCTGTTAAATCCAGAATTGAATTCAAAATCCTGCTCCTCACATACAAGGTCTTAAATAATCAGGCCCCATCTTATCTTAATGACCTTGTAGTACCATATCACCCTATTAGAGCACTTCGCTCTCGCTCTGCAGGCCTACTTGTTGTTCCTAGAGTATTTAAAAGTAGAATGGGAGGCAGAGCCTTCAGTTTTCAGGCCCCTCTTCTGTGGAACCAGCTTCCAGTTTGGATTCGGGAGACAGACACTATCTCTACTTTTAAGATTAGGCTTAAAACTTTCCTTTTTGCTAGAGCAAATAGTTAGGGCTGGACCAGGTGACCCTGAATCCTCCCTTAGTTATGCTGCAATAGATGTAGGCTGCCGGGGGATTCCCATGATGCATTGAGTTTTTCCTTTCCAGTCACCTTTCTCACTCACTATGTATTAACAGACCTCTCTGTATTGAATCATATCTGTTATTAATCTCTGTCTCTCTTCCACAGCATGTCTTTTATCCTGTCTTCCTTCTCTCACCCCAACCGGTCGCAGCAGATGGCCCCGCCCCTCCCTGAGCCTGGTTCTGCCGGAGGTTTCTTCCTGTTAAAAGGGAGTTTTTCCTTCCCACTGTCGCCAAAGTGCTTGCTCATAGGGGGTCATATGATTGTTGGGTTTTTCTCTGTATCTATGAAGCGCCTTGAGGCGACTTTTGTTGTGATTTGGCGCTATATAAATAAAATTGAATTGAATTGAAATAGCAATTGTCTAAGAATAGAAGATTAGGTAGAAAGTGAAGAGGGGGCCAAATTTAAATGGATTTTTATAGTGATCTTTCCAGAACTCTTTGATCACACCTTTTAAATATTTCCAGACAATATTTCAGAGCTTCTTTTCCAGTCAGTTCACCACTAGACCTCCAAAAGGCTGCAAAATACTGCCCACTAATCCAAAATTAAAATCTGATCACTGCTATGGAAGTGGTACAAATACTGGCATATTCACTCCCTCTGCAAGAAATTTCAGTGAAATTCAACCGTTTCAGAGCCCCAGACTGACGTGACCCAGAGAAAAGCAATAAGCCCTCGGTCCTGCACAGATGTGATTATCTCTGCTGGCCGACATGTTGATAAGACATCATTGACTTCAGATAAGCTATTACTCTGCATGCCCTGCTTTTGTTATGTTTCAGTTTATTGCAAAGACGTCATAGAAGGATAAAAGGAGGATAAAAGAAGAGGCATCCACTCATGCTGATGCTGCATTTGTGTCACATGGGATGGTGCTCATTAAAAATAATAGAAATATTATAGATTCTATGTGAGGAAATTAGATTGTCGTGTGTTTATTTGAGCTTGTTGTTTGAAAGATCGCCATGGTTACATTTGGTGACTGGCTGACAATCAGTGACTAAAACAGACTCATTGCATCGACCGCTATGTTCATGGGAAGTATTCCTCTTTCTTATTTTAGCACCACACAGAATGCAATTTAACACTTAATTACTGCAACACTGACCGAATAATAACAGATGAGCCACTAAATGAAAATTTTTTCCACCCGTGTGACACAAATTCAGCAGAAATAAGGAGGAGGAGCCTGGGCAGAAAGAAGGCAGAGCTTGCGGGTGTCACGGTTACGTCAGCTCGGTCCAACTATAGGCCACGAAGAGCAGAACAAGGCAGAGGATGTGAACTAAGCTCGAACCAATAAGGTCCCAGATCTGCCAGGCAGGAGGCGGAGTTTGAGTGGTTACAGAAACTAATAAGGGAGTCTCTGATGCCCCAGGGGAAGTGGGGTTTGCAGCTGAGATTGCCTCCTTGCGTTTCCTGTCTGGATCCAAGGCAACCAGCGCCCGAACCGTGGTGCGAACCGGCTGCAGGCGGCACTGGATGATGTCATAAGGTGAGCAGAGGGACGACTGTTACCCCCATTAGGAAGAAAGGAGGGAAGAAATGAGGAAGTGAATGAGGAAGAAGGAAAAATAGTGGGAGAAGTTGGAAGAGAAGGAATGAAGGGAGCAAAGATAGGAAAGATGAAGTAGGACAGAGAAGAAAGAGAAATATAGGGCAATAAATGGAATGTAGGGAATGTGTGATGAAACAAATGAGAGAATATGATGGAAAGGTAAAAGACATGAGGAGGAAAAAAGGCAACAAGTGAAGGAAAACACAAGTGTGTAGATAAAAAAAAATGGATTGAAGTTTGAGAAATGAGAAAAAGGTTAAATATTCTCCACAAAAAGCAAGAAGGTTGATGAGGAGAAGAAGAAGACAAGGGAAAGGAGGAGGGATACGTGGTGCGATCCAGCCGGAAAGTAAAAAAGAGAAAAGGCAGAAGGTTAACCAATGGATACAGAGGTCAAAGGTCATAGAGTGAAGGAGCTGGTGGTGAGGCAAGCAGGGGAAGGAGGGATGCTTACTGAGAGGATGGCTGAAAACCTCTGCAGAACCCTTTGCCCTCCCAGTAAGCAGTCCAGTGATGAAGAGGTGAGGTGGCTAATGGGAGAGCCAGTGCAGCAGGCCAGCGCATTAGCATAGAAGCTGTTAGCACGTAAGCGCAGGGAAGCTTTGCAGAAGCGTTGCTAGTAAAGCAGTCAGGCTGCAGCTTAAATGGCGGCTAGCGAACACAGAGGCCAGAAAACAGCCAGCAAGCAGAGATGGAGGTCAAAAGGTCAAGGCAGGTTAAACCTTTGAACTTTAATTTGAACAGATAAGAGAGCAAAAAAACAAAACAAACCCAAAACAAACACACAGATATCAACATAACATTAAATAAAAAAATCAAACTACCAATCATAAATTGTAATAAAATAACCAATCAACCCTGACACATGTCTCACACATGCTGCTGTTTACTTTTTTGCATTAATGCAAGATTGCAGAAAAAAACAATCTAATATTTGCATTTCCCCTAATAACCTGCACCCTTGAGCAGCACCGGGTAAAAAATCTGTACTCCTGTTTCTCTTAAACTGGCAAATGGAGCCTGTGAATGTGACCTCAACTCTAGATCTGTAGCAGTTCTACCTCTAAAGTCGGACCTTTTCTGTTTCTACAGTTGCAGAAAAGCAGAATGAGTAGTTTTTCTTGCTTTCCTTGAGACTGATCTTGCTTTGCAGTATGAAGCTACAGATAAAAACTGGAAACAAGCGGAAACAGCCAGCCTGGATGAGTATAGTGGTAACAAGGTCCGCCTGCCAGGTAGCCTTGAACTATAGGTGTGCTGGGATGTAACAGCAGGTGTACCCCTCTGTGTTTACTTTTCTTTCCTGACTGTAGACTTTAATTCTACACAGCCTGCTGGGAAACATAAGTACCTTGGTAATGAGCCATGTCTTTGGACTAATGCTGCATTATAGTTGTCCATGATCTAATTTCCACAGCACACATTTCAAACATTTATTGTTATGTAAAATTATAGAAATCTAGCAAAAGCGAACCTAAGTTTTCTCTTCTACAATTATTTGCAGTTGAGATGTTGTAAATGTTGCCCTCTCCTAATTTTGATTGGTTGATGAGTGACAAAGGACAATGGAGAGACAGCAGCATTTCAAATGCTGAGCTATTTTCAACCTAATAAGGTATAATCAGCCTTAATAATAAGGAAGACCGTGAGTGTCAAAACTCAACTTGACATAATTTGAATAAAAAAACGAAAGCACAAAAATATGTTTCCTATGGAGACCCAAAATGCATACGAAGCAGCTGTCAAAATGACAAACTGATGTTTTTCCTCAGAAAAAACAGGTCATCTGTGTACAGTCTTTATGCTATCATAAGCTAACCAGCTACTGGCTTTAATTTAGTCTTTCACCATAAGGTGGCAGCACTTTAACAAAAGGTTTTGGGGTAACTATCCACAGGTTGCAGTCTTGAAAGTTGACTTTTATGCCATCTTGGTATTTGACCGTAGTAACTTCACACCTAGAGAGCAGTCAGTGACCATCTGCCCAGCTTTTAGTTGCTAGGGAAAAATGTATATTCCATGAGTGTTAGCTGGCAGTTGCCATGAAATCAGTTGCTAAGGCCTCATTCTAAAAGGCGTAGAGGCCAGTTAGTGATTCCCCCTGGTATCCACTGGTTGCTAGACAAGAATGTGTATTCTTCAACAAGTTGGCAAGTGGTTGCTAGAGTGTAACATAAAAGCTGCTCCTTTTGAAATGCATCTGCTGCAGAGGTAAAGCACAACTCTTACTTTGAAGGCAAATGTTTTTTGGTTCGAATTTGAAGACTAAAAGGCAGACAGGTTGGTGTCTTCCATCAATCTACAGGCAACTGCAGCCATCGACCAGCAAACAAAGCAATCACAAGGGTTTCAGAGCACCCTGTTTGCAGTTGATGTCAGCCTGCAGCCACTTCTAAATCAGTCAGGGAATACACAGTTCTCTCTAGTGACCTTGAGCCAATACCACTAAAGCAGGGGTGGGCAACTCCAGGCTTCGAGGGCCGGTGTCCTGCAGCTTTTAGATGTGTCCTTGATCCAACACAGCTGATTCAAATGGCTAAATTACCTCCTCAACATGTCTTGTAGTTCTCCAGAGGCCTGGTAATGAACTAATCATTTAATCGAAGTGTGTTGACCCAGGGTGAGATCTAAAACCTGCAGGACACCGGCCCTCGAGGCCAGGAGTTGCCCACCCCTGCACTAAAGGGTCTGAGCACCATCTTGTGTTTCAAAGTGATATTACACAAGAGTGTATCTGGAACCTACTCCAGGCTGATATGGACTCGGCAGACATCTCTGTAACACGACACACAGACACACTTCATAGTGTTTGTTTCGTCACATCCTCACTATAGTTTAAGTTTATTTTGAAAAGGGCTTAAATTCCTTTTAAGGAAGTTTTGGCGTTTCAAGCGATTTAATTTTTTATAAAAAGTACCATCAAGTGTGCATTTAACATCTAGCTCATCACTGTGCACACTGCTGAACTTTCACTTTAAATCTGTGTTATTATTATTTTTTATTTTCAGAATCCACCACACAGGGTCTATGAACAAAAACCTGCATGAAACATCATATGTTCCCAGTTGGACAACAACACTCCTTAAATCAGTGCAGAGGTGGAAAGTCAAATCTGAACTACTACAAGTGTGTTCACGCACAAGGAGTAAACACAATCAGCCCAGCATGCTCTGTACCAGACTGGAGCTGCCACTTTGACTTCTGTCATGATGGAGGAAGCTGTAAGCTGCAGGCAGCGATGACAGCGGTGATGAATCAGCATTGTTGAAGTTAAACGACCCCATTAGACAGCCAAAAAAGACAAAAAGAACAAAAAGGAGGCAGAAAGGATATTTAACCAGCCGTGGGAAAAAGCTGAGTGGTTTTCAAGTTTTTCGTAAGATTTGGGTTCAACCTGTGTCAGACTGCTCTACTTATTGTTCAGTGGCATAAAGGTAAAAAATGCAATTGTGTTATCAGTTCTAATTGCTCAAGGATGCAAAAAGTTGCTTTTAGACACACAGAACCATCAGCTTTCCTTCCATGTCTGGTTTATAATTTAGTGTCTGGCAAAAATCTTTAATTGTAGTCTTCACCTCACTTTCTGATATAAATTACAAGGAAATGGAAGCTGCCAATGCTACAGTGTCATTAAAGTAAAATCATACCCCTAATGCTGAAGAGATCTGATTTTTGCAGGACACTTCTTTTGACTTATTGTGTCAACAACAAGCCAACAACCCATTGAATCAGGCTGAAATGGACTCAGTTGGGAGTTTCTCTGAAGAACTGGGGGCGTTTTCAGGTTGGAGGTTGCTGGTTTAAATCCCAGCACAGGCTTACAAAATGTCCTTCAGCAGCAGTGGGGCTGCACGGTAGCCATCATGGTATTATCTGATAACTGCAGCGTCAGACAGACTCAGAGTCTGGGTGTGTAATAACTGATTAGACTTTAAGTAGGTTTTGGAAGTCATGCAACTTGAAATCAGCCCCCAGTTCAGACAGGCCATGGCTTCTAGTAAAGGTGTTATTAATGTACAAAGATGCACTTCTTACCTCTGGTACGCCTATTTTTCTACAGGCATCCAGGAAGTTCTCCACATTCCTCCGACACTTGGCCATGCTGAGTTTGGGCTGGAAGACAAATATAACAACTTACTGAGCTACACTTAGAAACACAACTTTGTATTTTTTACACTTTAAATGGGATAATGGGAAACTGAACGCTCATCCAGTGATTATGCGAAGGGTCAAAGGTTGCAACTGTCAGTGAGACGTACCACTGCAGGTGAGGGGACGTGGATGCTTGCGACAGAGCGCGGGCGAATGTGATTGGCCAGATGGCAGAGCACGACGCCGTCCATCAGAGACGAACCAAGGTCTTCAGGAAGGACGACCTTCAGTCTGCTCTCGATGCTCTGAGCAAACAATGCAAGCAGCTTTGTGTGAGTAAAAAGGACTGGATCGCAGTATTATACAGTGAGAGAAAACAGAGAATCAGACATCCTGATGATATCGTCCAAAACAAACCTCCATAAACTCACTTAGATGACTGAAAATCTGAATTTGCCCGAAAACCATAGCTTTGATGAGGTCAAGCTCAAAGATGCAGTTAATGAATGTATGCGTGTTTTCTTTTGCGCTCCAAATAGCACAACTCTGAGTCACAGTAAATCTGAACGCATCACATTCAGTGTGGCAAAACACAAAACAAAGTGGGAGATTAGTTTAGCTCTGGGTTCCTTCACATGAAAAAAAAAACGAACCAAAAAGAAACAGAACAGGACTTCCCTGACAGCTGGCAGGCTTTAAAGTTTTCTTTACTTTAAAGGTTAACTAATTACAACCATCCTTAAGTCTGTTGGTTACATCACATTCCAACATACATTTGACTTACATGCAGGCCACATACAGACCTTTCTGATCCCAAGAGGCCAAACCAAAAGTGCCAAAAACAAGCCCAATTTCAGTAGTATGTTTCAGTTTTTCTACACAAAGACATACTGCTGCAGTGCAGACTCTTTTACAGAGAAAGTTCTGGTAGCGCATTGCCCATCTGTCACGTACCTACAGTAGGTAGTAAGAAAACAGGAACTTTTGTGTTATTTAATTGCTTATCTATCATTTTATTACTTTTGGTGTAGTATAAATGGCTATGTGGGAGGTCTTTACCAGTAGCAAAAGTTGTAAAACTAGAAATACAGTTAAAAGTCCAAAGTTCATGCCCTTCTTCATAATTTTCCAAAGCCATTCAATGCATTTATTCAGTGTGTTTTCCGGTCTGTTCCTGGTGCCTGATTTTATGTTTGAGACCTCTGGCTTACAGAAACAAATATATGTCTAAAGAAAACGTCCTGGTCATTTGATGCACTTGTCATAAATATAAAGATATAATTGTATATTATTACCATCATTATTATTATTATATAACATACAACTTACATCTTTGCAATTTTCATTCAGTGAGATTTCGCTGAGCTGATAAAATGCTGAGCTAAGAAAACAAAACAAAAAACAAAACCCTGTGGTTCAATGCAGAGCGTCAGACTTATTTTAAATCAGAAGAGGAGCTCCGGGTTTATGATCCAAATCTGCATCAGATCGTATTTCAGCTAAGATACAATGAAGGCTTTTATGGAGACAGATATTTAGTCTGGCCAGGGTGAAAACCTGCTTAAACTCAGTCATGCAGGCTGGATACGTTTGACATAAGCTCATATCAGATCTATAACCCCCCACTCCCCACTCAAATAATATAAAAAAAATAAAAGAACATTAGCTTGTCTCACGTCTCTCAGCTGCTCCATGAGCTCCAGTTCCTCCCGCAGCTGCTCCATCTTTCTTCTCATGGTGAACTGAGGATCCACAGACTCCAGGCTCTTGTGGCTCCGCAGGAACACTGCAGCAACAACAAAAGAAAATGGAACATAACACATTAAGCATCTGCAGGAGTACACAGTTAGTACCAGTTAGAGATAAAAACAAGGACAGCAGACGTCTGAGGAAGGAGAGATTTGCTGTGATGAGCAGAGACTGAAAAGCTGCCACTGGAGGCGGGAAATCTAATAATCATATGCCATAATAAATACCAGCAGTGCATTTAAACAATGAGCAAAGACCTTCTCAAGCAGCTGATAGACTGCAAGATATTAAATATTCTACTGAAACTAAAAATGCAGTAGCAAGTCTTTAAAACACAAATTTAGACTCCTTTTAACTAAATCACACAGCAGGATCAAAATCCACAAAGACTTTGGAGCACCGACGGAGAAAAGAACGTCTGTCAAAACCTGGGAAAGGGGACAGAAAAAAAAACTCCATATTTGTATCCTAGGACTACTACAGTAGCTTTGCATGACTCAAAGTTAAGAGTAATGTTCATTTTCTAAATACTGGGCCTTGGTGCTGCACTTCAGTTCATCCACTGTGCAGCCTGATGCAGACAAACATCCCAGAATGACTGTGTGACACAAACTGACGTGAGAGGGAAAAAAAACTGTTCTGTGGAAAGTTTACACAAGCACAGCATTCACATGCACTCGTGCAGTCAGAGCTCAGCATGCTGCTCGCTCCCGCTCTGTCACAGGAGCCGTCATGTGAGGAGGAATTAGGGCTTCAATAAACAGCTTGCAGGGCGAAAAAAAGCCCAGACAGACTGATTATTAAACGTTACATCCTCTGTGTCTCTAATGTGCTGTGGTCTTTCAAGGCCTAGAAAAGAGTCAAAAACCTTCCAGGCACTCAGATTTTTAATGTGCTGATCTATTAATCAGGCAATAGTTACCAGGCCTACTGAGCTGAGGCTCAAGCAGGGAGACAGTCGACTGTCTTTTTGTGTCTCAAAAACACATGAAACAGATGAGAGACGTGTTAATTAGTGAGTGTTAGAGGGCCCGGCAGGTGGATGTGTTCCCTCCAGTCAGACTCAGGCAGCTGCTGCCCCAGATACCAGTCCTTCTAAAGTTTGTCTGCTTACTGTCCTGCTGCCTCTCAGCAAAAAAGCAAATCACCATCAAACCCCATCCTTGTTACATTTACTCTCTCTCTGCTGGAGAGTAAATGTAACTAACTAACTAACTGTGTGTGTGTGTGTGTGTGTGTGTGTGTGTGTGTGTGTACACACACACACACACACACACACACACACACAAATATATATGTATGTATTCCCACATACAGATCTTTAGTTTACCCTCAAAAATAGCAGACAGATGGCGGCTCTTTCGTTCTTTTGAGGAGATTAAAATAAATATGTAAATATTTGCAGAGTCGCTTTACTTTTGCCTGAAAAAACCCAACTAAAAGCATAAATTAAAGATCAAAACAGCTGCTGGGATTGGACTGTTCCAGCTCCAATTTAAATAATATCAACAATTGGAGCAGAAAGTGAAGAGAAGCTCGGATTAGAAATGCAGATGACGAGATGCACTTTTATTTAGCGTGTGTAGGAGGACCGAGTGTGAAACACACTTGGTCTCTTCCTACACACCCACACTCATGAAAGGCACACCGCTAAACTCTGAATCATTCACCTCTTCACTGTCCTATTTTCCACACGCATACATCAGCCTCTTACAGCTGAATGAAGCTGAACACTGCCCGTGAATGTGCAGTTCCACTGAGCGACCACAGGAGGGAGCTCCAGGCTTTTCAGTGGGGGTCATCTCATGTTTTGGGGAGGAGAAGATGAGAGGGCTTCAGGGTGTGAATGTTTTCAACAGTTTTACCCACATTTCAACTCTGCACTGTCAACACTGACATTCCTCTGACCTGAATGAAGCTCTTTGACTAAACCCACTGATCAAGTTGACGTTTTTTTTGAGTTGGTAAAATAATCTACCTGGACCTTGGAGCCTAGTTCCTCTGGTGAAACAGCAGATGGAGGAGCTGGGGTCCACTAAAGGATAATGGATTACCGTCTTAGTGTGAAAAATCATTTGGTTGGCCTGAGCTCGCTGTTTGAGACGAAGAGGAAGGGGAATATGGTGAAGGGCAAACGTTTTTCTCTCACTCGGTTTATATTCTGGGTCACGTCATGCTACAAGCTGCTCAACACTCCCTCCTCTTCATCATCTTCCTCCTCTTCTCTCTAAATATCTCTCTGTCTCTCTGCCATCTGGACATTCTGAGCCTGTAGCATCTTGTTTCTGTGCCTCTTCTCTGAAGGTTTTTTTTTCATGGGGGGGGGGGGCTACCCTCCTGATTTGTAACTGGTAACATAAAAAAATTAAACACTTCAATCTAAGCAGAATTTGGACTACAAACTGCAGCAATACTGACAGAGCATCCCAGGCTGTGTTTACAATAAAAGCAATAAATAAATAATATTAATCAAAGAAGAATAAGTGTGGAACATCTTTCATCATGGTGGCTGCAGACATCTTTCATAATGTCAACGGCTCCGCTGCTTGTCATTAAGTGGTACAGAGGTGGTCGAGATCCATTTATTATCCATAATCATTCACCATAAGTCATCTGGATGCTCCCTGAATCAGCTGACAGAGGGATCCAAACAGTGTGTTGGTTCAGGCTGAAGCTGGTGAGCTGACGTTTCTACTGTACACTTTCACACTAAAGCACACACATGTTATGAAGTAGACAGGCAGTAGAACTGAGGCCAATTCTCCAATAATGAGAGTAAAATGAGATGAAAAAGCCACACGCAGGCTTGACAAGACAAGACTTGAAAAGCAAAGGTAACCACATTTTCCAAGGATAAACACAAAAAGCAATGAATATTGACTTTGGATGATTGAATCCTTAAAAAAAAAAAAACAGCAGGAGCTGATATAACAGGCTGTCACACAGTAACTGTTCACATCTGAAGGTATTCAATCAGGTTAGTATACTATCAAAGACTGGCTGATTGCCTTTTTAATTACAATTGATTAAACGCTCCTGGCCTTTGCTTACATAAACCCGATTCCAAAGAAGATGGGACGCTGTACAAAATGTACATTAAAACAATGCAAATATATGCAAATCTCATAAATCCTTTTATTTATAGCATAACACAGAAAAAATATTTTAGCTCAATTTGAATATGATGGCAGCAACAGGTCTCAAAAACGTTGGGTTTACCGCACTGTAGCATCTCAATTTACATCATATATGTAGTAACATCATATTTTAGCAACAGTCCATAAAATTTGGGGAACTGAGGAGAGCAGCTGCTGGACTGACTGATACAGGAGTGTAGCTGCTAAACAGCTTCTTTGCTGTATTTTACATTTCAGAATGTGTGGAAAGATTGTAATTGGTGAAAGATCCTCTACTATGAAGCCATGCTACTGTAATACTTCCAGTTTAGCATTGTCTTGCTGAAATATGAAGGACTTTGCTGACACTGGTGTCGTCTGGATGGGAGCACGTGTTGCTCTAAAACCTGTATATACATTTCTGCTGCTATCGTACCATTAGAAATGCGCACCTGTGAACTGACTGCTGATAACAAGTCGGATGGTTCCTCTCCTCTTTAGTTCCACTTTTGATTTGTCTGACCATACAACACTTTTCCATTTTGCCTCAGTCAGTGTAAATGAGATCAGAAGTCATTTTCATATGTATAAAGAGGAAGAAAAATAAACATTTGCAACAAAACATGTTTTAGTGTAACCTGCAGTAAATTCCATCAAGTAATCCAAATGTCCTTTGATAATTTTTTATGGATTCTGATGGTTTACATAACCATTTTTAAAACTAGCACAAAAAAATGATAGTAGTCACATGTTTAAAAAGACAAGTATTCAAAGACTGATCACATGCAGTCTGTGCATGCATCTGCACTTGAAGTCACTCACACAAGGTGATGATTGGTCACTAATGAGGTCAGGCGCACTGACGATGGGAGCATGATGTCATTCTCCCTGAGGCCTGAACCCATTACGGACCATTAGTCACGATCTTATCACGCTTACACATAAGGGGCTCGTGTAGAAATGTTGTGCTTCAAAAAGAGTTTCAGGAAGCCACTGAAAGATAACTAATGATGCTCTCCTTACAACAGCAAACACTGGGAGCGCAGCAGCTCAAAGACGCGAGTCAGATAGCTTACAGTGTGAAAGTAAGCATCAACAGACCGAATCACTGTATTTTTAAGTTCAGCATCAGTACACTTGAAGCGTTTTTTATATAGCGAGGGCAGAAAAGGGAAACACATGTAAAATGTTACAAGAGTGAAATGAAAATGAGTCAGACTTAAAAACTGAAAGTGGTGAGAAAGTGAAGTTTAAAGAGTCTCTGAGGGTTAGTAACAGATTTGTGAACATTCAAGAGTTATTACAGCGAGTGTGTGAACAGCTCACAGCTAAGAGTCGCCGCAATATATCAGAGCCTTTTATGGACCAAACGACTAAAATGCAGCTCTCTTCTGGGCCGCACAAAAATAACTTCTAGCTCTGTTAGAACCTTCCTCAACACACTGCATTTTAACATCCCCTTTAACCTTAAACATTACAGCTAAATGACCCAGCCAAACTTGACTGTTAATCCAAGTGTGAACCCTGTCCTAAAGTCACAACCAGGCAAAACATGTCCACACTTTGTGGTCTGCAGTTGAAACTGGTGCTGATGAAGATAAACAAAATATGACACGGCTGTGATCCATCTACTATCTTGGACTCTATTCCAGTGGAAGTAGGATACCCCTTTAGGGACCATTATCTGACGCTTAAAATATAGGAACCGAAAATAGACGCACACGAAACCCAGACTCATTGATACTTCATACATGCACACACGCATACATCTCCAATTGTATGCGTGTGTGTATCAGACTTTCCTAATACGGTCTCTGATGCTGCAAGCCATGTAATGGTAAGACTTAAGACATTTTAACTCACAACACATGCAGGCAGTGTCACGAGAAAGCCGACACAAAACAGAACTGTTCCTTCTGGAGTGAAGTATGAGAACAGAAGTATTTGTATTAACGCATTAAAAAAAAAAAAAACCTAATAACAACATTTTTTTTCATTTTGCTCAAGTGCAAGAAGGACAACTTCAGTAAGATGTAAGGTCCACCAGTAACAGGTTTACTCAGTGTGCCCAGCTCAGTGCATATGCAGCAGAGCAGACAGCTTTGCCAAGATACACTATATTATACACTACAGTGCAAGAACTTACACTCACCCATTCAAACCACTGAATTCAGGCGTTCCAATCACTTGCATGGCCTCAGGTATAGAGAATTGAACACCTAGGCATGCAGACTACTTCTACAAACATTTATGTTAGAGTCAAAAAGTCTGCGCTGACCATCATGGACTTTCCTCCACAAAAATCAACCTCATTCAGCATTTATGAAAGCACTGAGGACTGGGGAAGCTATGTATGCCTGACAAGAAGCTCTGCCAGATCAAACTCAGTCCAGCAAACATGCATGTTCAGGCAAACAGTGGGTACCTGTGAGTGAACTGCGGGGTTGTGCATATTGCGTAATCTCACATTTCTCCCATGTGGGCAAATTTCCCCCCAGGTTAGCCACCTGTGGATCACATGTGGTTCCTGCACTGTGGAGCCAAAGGTGTCAGACTACTAGACCCCAGTTTGTAAGGCACTGGGGTTTTCCTTTGAATCAGCAAGCTGCATTTGATGATTCTCAGTCATTAGAACACACTCACTTATATAGAAGCAACAAAACACTTGGTTTGTTACAATAGCTATTTTCTTAGAAATGTAAATTTCAGACCTTCTAGATCACACAAGCCAGCTGCAGTCGCACGCACAAATCATGACATCAGCTCTAACTTCTACCACGTGCGCCTGCTAGTCCACAGCCACCACACACACACGGGAACAGCTGGAGATGAAAGCAGAGTGCGGTGAAGCTCGTCTTTGATCACAGTCTGCTGTTTCGACACACAAACGTATGCCCGCGCGCGTGCATGCAGAGCCGCTAATCTGAAACACCCTAACATGTGGTCTGAGGCAAAGAAACACACAGTGGCAGTGGACGAGAGGAATGAAGAGAAAGCTGTGACAGAATTTCAAAGGAAAGGAAGCAGCTGTCCCCATTCGCACTAACGAGAGGAGCCAGTGAGTCGCAGCTTGATGAGATGGCAATAAAGTTTCTTAAAACCACAGGTGAACACCAACTCAGACCCTCTGTGTCAAAAGGTTGTCCAAAATGCTGTCGTCAAGATTAAAAAATAAATAAAATTTAAAAAACTCAGCTTGTTTGCAGCTTAAATGTCTGCACGTTCAGATGCCTGCTGACAGCCCAACACCACATCATCAGACATTACTGCTTGTTCTTTAACTGAGGAGGAAAACTGAAGGAGGCCACAGCTCCTTTACTCCTTTTACAATCGCCACTCAGGCTAACTCGAAAAGATTATAAAATTATTTGTGACATATTTCTGCAGGTACAACAGGCAAATACTTTTTTTGAGGTACTGTGCTCAAGAAATTTATCAGACCACACAAATATTTGAGAAAGAACAAATCAAAAACTTGTTTAAAACTAATAAATATATTGTCAGTTATTTGCCAAATAGCTGAGACTTTTTCCCCCCAAATTTGAGCCGGTACACTGGACTGAGAAGTGAGAACTACAGGAAGCAACATTAAGGGGGGTACACAGTCCCACAGTGAGAGTTGCTATGCCAACAGCTACAGAGAGTGGTGGAGGCAGCAGAGAACATCGCTGGCAAGAGCCTTCCTGCCACTAAGAACAACGTAAGACTCAGAGCATTATCAAGGATCACAGCTAGATTGAGAACAATCTGTTCCGAGATTTCCTTCATCAAAAATAAAAAACCATACCCGATCTCTCATTCAACACCATTGTCTTCATGCCTGGATGGCTTCCACAGCACAGCCGCTGTTTTTCAATATCTCTCTGCAACCTGCGATGCGCCTCCTCGATAGCCTCCAGTGTGCTAAAACGGTCACCCTTATATTATTGCACTAAAAGCTCAGTGGGGAAAACATTTTGGTTTGAAATAAAAATAAAAAATGTAAAAAGCACAACTTAGAAAAGAAAAACAGTACAGAAAAATACAAAAATATCCTGGAATTCCCTTTAGTTTTAGTCTTTTTTGTCAGCACAACCAGGCTGTGAATGTCATGACTGGGATTAAAGGACCTTCACATGTGTATCAATAATGCTTATTCTGACAAATATAAAGCCTTGTTACAACTAAAAACTAAAACTGAACCTAACTAAACTAAACTAAAAGAAAACCTAAAATTGAAAAAGGTAATGAAAAATACAAAACTATAGCAACACTGTTCAGATAGAGAGAAGCTGATGTGTGCACTCATGGCTGTGAAAGTTTGAAGGCTGTGGTGAAGTCAGAGTTGACAGTTATATAGTCATAATGGGGTTTCCATGGAGTGATAGAATAAGAGCAGCTGTGCTGGAAATGGTTCCTTTACGTGCACTGGAGGTGACTGCGAGAGGAGATCGCCCAAATTCAAATCAGGTTGGTTTTTCATTTTTAATGGCTCTGTTCCTGGAACTCTGAAATTAAACCTGGTATAGATCAGTAATTCCCAATGATATAACCTTAATTAATTAGTTAATTAATTAATTAGCAATCCTCTTTGCTTATCCTTTTCAGGACAGGGGGGCTATGACAGCTGTCTTAGCAATGACTCTGAAAACCAATTCTGATACGGTCACTTTTTGTGAGTGCTGCTGGTGTTAAATAAAATGATATGATATAACATAGGATGGTAAACAAGTTGTGGACTAATGAACAGAAAAACAACAGACAAAAGACTAAATTCAAAATGTTTTTTTGTTTTTTAAAACACATTTAAAGACCACCTTTAAAGTTAAAGACCAGTAATGACAGGCTTTTCTGGCTTTGAAGAGAAAACGGTCCCTACCCAGGGTTTGTCAGCAGACAGCTCAGCCCAGATGTGTGTCATCTGGCCAATTAGCAGATAAAGCGGGACCTACCCCGGTTGTGATTGCCTCCGTCGTCATGGCTACGAGGTGTATCTCTATGGAGGGGCGAGGCCTGTGGGAGGAGGGAGGGGTCGAGACAGGAAGGCGGGGGCGAGCAGGGCAGCGAGGGTGGAGCTACAACCAGGCAGGTGGGAAGTGGGAAGTGTTCAGAGACGCAGGAGGTGGGGGGTGTGTGTAGTGCAAGGAAGGTAGTTGGAGGAGGTGGTGGTGGTAGGGTGAGCATCAAGGTGAACCAAGTACAGCAAGGCAAAGTTCATTCCACAAAAAACACACCCCGAAAAACAGCAAAAATCACCAGGAGAAAGTGTGAATTAGTTTTCAGGAATCAATGAAGCAGGTATTGATTCAAAAATGCAGGCAGGTCAGATTAAATGAGTGTTTATGTGATTTTTAACATCAAAGGTCATGCAGGAGAAATGAAAGTGCCACAAAAAAGGCAAAAAACAAACAAAAAAATAAATCAGAAAAGGTAAAAAAGGTGAAGCAAAGAAACAGAATGAGATGACAAGACACAAAACAAAACGGCACAAAACAAAATAAAGATTAGTGGCATTTCACATTACAAATCACTCTCACATGCTGTTAGCATCATGTTAGCTTCATTAGCGGTTAGCATCATTTCACACTGGTAACAGCAAACAAAAGCTGGATGGTTGCCAACTATAATAAAGCATGAGGCAGAAGCTTTCTATCATTCTGCAAATAAAGCTGATGAGCAGGGGCCACAAGCTGCCACAACATGACTGCTGCTGCTTCGCGTTAAGCTAATGACTAAGTTCAGGGTTTCCAGCGGTGTATCTGATATGCCCGTGTTGGTGTTGTTCAATATTGTTTGTCCAGGATCAACATTTCAACTGACCAGTCACATTGTTATGATCTCATAGCATTGCAATGTTCGGGAAAAATGCCTTAGTTTGTATAAGACTCTGTATAAGATTCTGGAACAAATGGTAAGAATTTCAAGTTGTTAATTTATACAAAATAATAAATATATTACCAAATTAGGTTTGCTGTTAGTCAAATTTAGGTATACATGTTGGTTTGTGAGCAAGAGTTCTTCAAAGCATTAGCTGAACGCTCAAACAATGTCAGTTTTAATGTTTATCCAGGACCAACATTATGATGACATTTCCAGCAGTGTATTAAAGCTGACACCCTTTTAGGGCCTTAGAAGAAAAATAATTAAGTGCGTTTGCTTTTTCACCCACCTGTAGAAAGTTTTGCTTTTAGGGTTTTTAAAGCCATATAAAGCCATGTAAAAGAAAGACAATTTCCTACCCTCTTGTTTAACCAATGTGGATTATATCAATTACAATGTTGAGCTCTAGGCTAAGCTTAAATTAAAACTACATAAGCTACAAACTGTATGACTAGAGCAACAGAGCTCATGTCAAAATCAGGTGTTCATCATATACTCAGACTGTGCATTTTTTTTTTCAGCAACCAGCATTGTAAATGCCATTAAATCATCACAGTGCGGTAACTGAAAGTATACTCTGTCCAGAAAAAAAAAAAACAATTTGTTAACCTGTACATCTGGTACTCCAGTTAACCTGGTCCACTATCTCAGCTGACTCACCCGAACGAGGTTTCAGTCCAAAGGGTGGGCTGGAGAAGGATGGAGGTCCGCTCACTGGAGATCTGTCATTTCGCTACAACAACAGAAATGGAAACAAAAATTAAAGTCAGTCCTATTTTAGTCAATTTAATGAAAAAATGCTGGACACTCTTGATCCTGTGCTTCATGTGCAGTTTTCAATGGCACAGACTTATGAATGACTCCACAGAGAGAGATAAAGTACACAGAAACACATTCACTCCTGTGATGAACCTGTGCAGACTAACAGGAGCTCAGTGACCTAAAGTTGAACTCAGAACACTCCACTCAGTTCCTACCTCCTCTGCCTTCAACCATCACTCAACTCATATGGCAAGCAGAAACACAGATACAGCAGACTAGCTTAGTATCAGCACCAACACTCCAGAGATGTGTAATTCAACAAAATTGGAGAGGAACACATTCTTTTCCAAAGACTGCTTTATTTTTATTTTAAAAAAGTCCTACGTGGATTTTACTTCGTCTTCCATATTTTCACCTGGTAATAACATCTGATCTGAATTTGCATTTCTTATGTGAACAACAGCAGTTTAAAATATATGCAGAACACACTGCAATATATATCTTCTTTGATTTCCATTTGTTCTAAATACAATGCTGCTTACAGCCCTGTACAAAGAGTGATGACCATCAAAGCAGAAACCCACTGCACTCATAGTGTCACAGGTTTGCTATTGTAAACATTAAGTTAGCTAGCTAAACACAAGAAAACATGTTAACATAATGGAGAAAACAAAGAACAATTAATTGTGACAAAACAGGATAACATTTTAGACAACATCCATAAGTTTTGCAAATGTAAACAGACCTTGCCCAAAACACCCCATGTAACATAAACTTAAAGGTACATTCAATTCAGTGTCTTCCATACAGAAACCTATCATTCCTAATCTAATTTGAGGAAATATGGTATGTTTTACAACAGAAATATATTCAATTTTTTAATTGAATTCAAATTTTTTTATTTGTAACCATTGTTAAATTACAACAACGGCTGCCTCAAGGCACTTTATTGTAAAGACCCTACAATAATAGAAAGAAAAAGGAAAAAAGCAATAGAAAGACAAATTCTGGTATTACTGTTTTAAGCATTGGATGTTTTAACCGATGCTTTAACACAGAAATAAATAAAGGTAGTACAAAAATATAAAAAAATAAAGTTTTGGTGTTAATCCAATAAATAGTAAACATCATAATATATAGTTCATGAAATTACAAAAATAACCCTGAAACAGTGTTTTTATAAAACAAACAAAACACAGAGACCTCAAGTCACACAGCCACTTCAGCAGATGAATGTTGCACACAAACATGGGAGAGAGAAAACACCAGCCACTTGTTTTTCTACTGTCCACTACAAAGGCTTTCAGTAAACCCACCTTCAGTTTAGCCAGTTAGTAATTTCCCAAGAAAGCCTGTGAGTAACTGGTGAAAGATTGAGACTCGCATGTAGCAACAGAGAAACACGTTCCCTCTCTGTTCACACGTGGATCAGGCTGCTGGATGAAATGCGACACGTGAAAAGCTCAGAGAGGTGTGATCGGCAGCTAACACAGCAAACAGACACACGACCGTTGGATCACTGCGAAGCACGACCGTAGACAGCTCACTCGGAGGACAGAGACTACATCCAGAGGTCTGGTGCTACGTTTACCTTGATCGACATATGCCACTCATACTCGCGGCACGCAAGCTGGGCTTCAAACCTGGCCTTTTCTAGAATCATCTGTCTCTTCTTCTGGAACTCACAGCCACCTTCATCCATGTGCTGCTACAGGACGCATCAAAGGTTTCAGCTGTAAGTATTTTCTGTTACTAGCATACCTACAGGTTTTACTTATCTAGGAATGCACAACACTTTTCCACCTGCTGAGCTCTACCAGTCATTAATACATTTTTTAGATAAGAGAGAGGTGTCTTTGCAAACTGGACCACCCAGTGGTAGTGGATAGGACTTGAAATACTATAAGAAAAGGCCAGAAAAAGGTTTCTTCATTTCTAGTCTCTCTCTATATATATATCACATAGTATACTATAGTTATGCCTTCAGTATATTAGGGGGTCTTTAGCCCTCTAAATGACCCTACATGTTCTGCTTGGATGGCTCAAGGATCATGAAGGAAAAATGAAGGAGAGTTTGAACATTATTTGGCTGCAAGTACCAATTCTTTCCTCTAAAATGTTTATACCAAAATAACATTTTCATCTGTTGAAACTTCCTCTGGTGCTTTTGTCAAAGAGAAGAGCCAGCAGGCATTTCCCGAAAGTTCTCATTAATAAAAATCACTGCCACCTGCTGACCCAGAAATCCAACAAAAAACCAAAAACAAAACAAAAAGCTCAAAATCCAAGTTTTAGCAGAACTCTTCAGACACAGTGAATGTTGCTATTTTATTATAAATTACTGGCCAACAAACTGGAGTTTGAACCAACCTGGAAGTCCTAAGAAACTAAGAAACATGTATGCCATGTGTGTGTGTTAGAGGTAAAGAGCTGTAAAGAGCTCATACTGTACCTTTGGTGTTGTGGCGCCGTCATCACTGTCCTGCCCGCTAAGGAGGAAAAAAAAAAGAAGGAAAATAAGGGCAAGTGATCTACTTTACCATAACCCTACATAAAACAGTGTACAGAATCAGAACTACATTTATCTTCAGGAACGACCATATTGGCCCAAATACAAGAGAAGACATTTATTTTATGATTTTCAGAATTTAGGTTTAGAAGCATCTTAGGAACAAGATGGCATTGAACTGTCTTCTACAAAGATGCAGGATGAATTCTTTGTAATAGCCATTTTTTCCAGCCCATTTACAGCAAACGACTACAGATGAAAAGTAGCCTTTTTTGCTAATTCTGCCATATTAAGATTAATATGTTCACTAATATACACTGTTCCTTTTAAATGAATGAATTCAATTCAAACTCAAAATTGTGAGATAGTTGGTCCTGTTTAATTAGCCCAGTTCAACTTGCAGGATTTTCTGATCATATCTAGAATATTTACTTACAAAAATTGAGGCTATCGATTGAACGTTAATAAAATGATAGCTGTCACTGACTGTGGGCTGACAGAGAAGATGATACAGAGTAATCAAGTCTGACATACAAGACACACTGATGGATTTTTTGTTGTGTTCATACACCACTCTTCATTCAATCATTACTCATCATTAATCTGTTGCTCTCTTCCACAGCGTGTCTTGGTCCCATCTCCCTCCCCTCACCCCAATGGCTCCCCTCCCCGAGCCTGGTTCTGCCGGAGGTTTGCTTCCTGTTTTATATCAAAGCCCTTTCTCATAGGGGGTCATCTGTTGTTTGGGGTTTTCTCTGTATTGTCGTAGGATCTCCACCTTATAAAATAAAGCACCTAGAGGCAGCTGTTGTTGTGGTTTGCTGCTATATAAATAAAACCGAACTGAATTAAATAGAGGTAGAATGCTTTCGGAACTAAAAAAAAAAAAGATTTTTAACACAAAAACATTTCTCCCCTCAGTCCATCAGGCCAAAACCTTTTCCACAGTCATAATACAAGTAGTCTTAAACGCAGATTCATGGAATCTTACTTGAGTGACTCGTCCACTGTGACCATCTCCACTGGATAGAGCTGGACTCCAGACAAATCTTCCTCTGTGTTCACCCTGATGCACAAAACACAATAGTAATGCCACAGAGTGCTGGCTTACAAATGAGAAAAACAAACAAAAAACAAAAACATGACTTCAGTCAAGTTTAATTCTCTCATAGTTTAGCCATCAAGTAAGTTCAGCAGTGGTAACATAGTGCTGCAGATATGAATTATTACTCAGCAAAGGGAAACAAAGACTATGGATACTCTTAAAGACTCACTGTGGTTATCACTTAGCTCTAA
The DNA here is from genome assembly GCF_056152115.1 of Neolamprologus brichardi. Classification (NCBI taxonomy): domain Eukaryota; kingdom Metazoa; phylum Chordata; class Actinopteri; order Cichliformes; family Cichlidae; genus Neolamprologus; species Neolamprologus brichardi. The sequence goes on from NC_142119.1 coordinate 11,197,729, forward strand.
CTAATACTCAGCTGTTGATGTTTTTCACCTGCTGGGGTCTTGCAGCAGTTCCACAGCCTCTTTTAGCTGGTTGATCATGTCGATGTGGAGCTCTGTGCCCCCTGTGACTTTTGACCTGCAGCCACAAAGATAGAAATGAGAGTCATGTATATGTACAGTGTATTTACACGGGTGATGATGGTGCCATATCATAAAATCACAGCTGGTAAAATCTCAGAGGATACTTGTAGATTCTAAATTGTCATCAATCAACAGAAAGAAACACACACACACAAAAAAAAAAAATCACTACTGATTTTGAATGATGCTGCAAACAGATACTGAATAACATGTGCTAATAAAAGTAGAAGAAAAATATCTAATTATGACAAACAATACAATAATCTACCAATAAATGAGGAGAAACAAAACATGAGTCATAAAGTGGAAATCGAAACGACACTATGCTCATGAACTTACGTTTGTTGTGTTGACCAGTGAGAGTCTTCTTCTATCCTGAGGGGCTCGTCGAAGTCTGCTGCCGTCCTACCCTGCAAAGACAAGCGTACGCAAATCAGCAACAGCTGCAGAAATCACATGATCCACAGTCCGGCTCAGAGACGTTACCACTTTCTCCTCTGTACAATTAGAAAACAGAGTCCTTTTTCTTCATCCATTCCTTCCATTCTTTATGCTTTTCTTGTTTCTTACTCTTTTCTAACAGCAAGTCTTTATTCTGCAATTTGACTGTAGAATACTTTGGTATACAGAGGAGTTCACGGCCAATTCAATGACTAGAAGCAATGTGCAACTGGAGAATAACATCGGCAGAGGTAAAAACTGAGTTTTGATGATGTGAAACCAGTTTGTACTTTTAACTTGGAATAAGCTAAAAAATGGATGAACTCCAATACTAAGTAGAGCTGGCTCTCTTCATGACAATTCAAGTAAAACATTTAAGTCTAAAAGGAATTTTAATTGAGATTAACATAAAGTGACAGTTTATGCTGCAGGCTCCATTTAAACAAACCACATGAGCCTAAAACGACAGGCAGCCTAACTAATGCTGGAATAAAGTAACCCAGTGAACATAATAGTTTTACATAACCTCAATCAGAGGGAGGCATTATGCATGAAGTGAACCATTTACTGCATCAATTTTTAACTGAAGCACTCAGAGGTGTGCAGACGCAACACAACATGAGCTCTTGCCTTGATGTAGTTGATGAAGCGAGTGCTGAGAGAAGAGTCTCTGTTCTGGTCTCTCAGGGCTTCCGTAGGGCTCTCCTCAATCAGCTGCACCGAGTCAGAGTTTGGGTCTGCTGAAATGAAGGAAACATGAACTCTCAGTATTAAGCTGTAGTGTAGGGTGTAGAATTCTGCACCACAGGTTTGACAGAATATGAAAAATATGGGCACAAAAGCACAACTCCCATGAAAGTGAACCCACGAAGGATTCTAATTACCTGTATAACCAAAGTTATAAAGGGACTTCACAGCTCCATCCATTTTAGTCAGTCATGCATAACGCAGCACAGTTTTTGTCTGTGTTTACACTCATTCAAACAGATTCACTTTTTAAAAATGTCAAAGTTATTATCAATGTGCAAGAAATAAAACGCAGATACAAACACAGTCTGATCACAGCTCACCAGTCACAACTAGCTAGACACTAAGAATGGAGGAAATAAGCAGAACTGAAGAATCCTGAAAAAAAATTATGGCAAAAATTTGGCACCAAGCCTCAAAGCCCCAAACAGCCAATCAACAGCTGAAACATATTTATGAGTGTCAGCAGGCACATCTCCATCACATAAATTGGCACAGAACGTGTTCAGTCCTATGGGTGAAACTGTGTGCATGCACTACAGAAGTATAAATTGAGGAAAAAGAAAGCTACTTTAACCTTGTTTGGGGACAAAGCCGCCAAACCTTTGAACCACTACTTCATGTTATGGCTGTCTCTCCTTGCACTTAGACAAGGATTTCAAAAGAACTGTCCAAATATCTGCCCGGAGCCGTTGCCAAGACAGATGTCGAGTGGCAGAATGTGCAGGAGAAGTGATTGGAGGAAAGCAGGTCAGGTGCGTGAGTCAGCCCTTAAGTCAGCTCTTAAAACCTTTGAGATTTTTTTTTTGTGTGTTTTGTTTAAATTTCATTCATTTTCTAAACTTTTACAAGAAAATTGGTGATAAATAATAAAAACCACAGCAGGAGCTTGCTGCTATTTTAAAAACAACACATTTGTCAAATATATAATATGTAAAACATCTTTGTGACGCCAGGATTCAGGATTTGTTTGGAAATATAACCTAGACGGCCCTCTTTTCACTCATCTCGTTCAGTAAATGTGACCCTCCATCAGCTCTAACCTAATTAAGGCTGATTGAAGTCTATTTAAACTGTGTCTGGGGAGCTGCTGCTGTTCTTTAATAGAGTTCAACAGCCCAGATACTTTTAGACACACAGCTGACAGGTTAGAAAAGCAAAACTACTAAACCCTCAGTTTGTACACTGCTGAACCACATCGCATGGCAGGGCTCGTACGGGATCTTCTGACTTGTAGATGGTGCTGAGCACTGCTTCATGCTGCATGAACAACAGTAAAATAAATAATAATAATTGTGCAAGTCTGTTGATTACTTCACTCTTTCCTCTTTTCCATAATCATTGACTGAATCACTCAATGTGCATTCTCAAATTGGTTATGCTTTTTTCTCAACAGAGTCAAGTCCAGATGATGTTTATGCTCCCAAAGCATGAGTAATAAGAGCGCACGTGCACACACTATTCATTCACATGAATCCGGGCTGTCCAGAGAGTTTAACCAGGTGACAATAGATAGCATAATACAGTTTGTCTACCATCGCCACATGCTGGCCACTCTGTGTGTGTGTGTGTGTGTGTGTGTGTGTGTGTACCTGTCAGAGAGCTGATGTGTTCACTCGAGTCGTCTTTGCCGATTCCCTCCTCTGTGATGTGACTCATTGGCACATTAAGGCTCAGACTGTCTTCATCTGACGGCTGAAACAAACAATGAAACGGCTTCAGCGCTGAAACAAAACTGTGAGAACCTCAACACAAGAACACAACAACTGATGAGTGTTAAAAATGTAAAAGTTCTCAGTTGTAGTTTATTACTTTTCTCGTAGTTTTGGGTCAGGAAAAGCATATCAGTTGCAAATTAGAGTTTATAATTTCAGTTTCACAGACCTGGAGCTGGCTGCTGCCTTGAACAGCTTTCTATCTCAACAATGACCAAAAATGTGAATTAGTAACAAAGAAAAAATGTGTTCATTCTAAAATGAAAAGGAGAGCTCTGACTCCCACTGATGCGACGTGACGTCAGTTTACAGAATCCTACAAAATTCCTCTGCACTGCACGGATAAACACTACGAGAGACAGAAAAACTTTTAGCTTATCAGTTCAAATGAAGAAAATAACTTCAACTAAATGTTAAGTTGCCCCTAATTACAAGATGAGGCCAAAGTGCCTCCGCTCTAACAGTATTTCATTTCAAGACCAAATCCAGAAGAATCTCAAATTCAAAGTCAAATATTAAAATTTTCAGTTATTTGTCATTTTTTTCAACTTTGTATTAATTCATCTTAAATAATGCTCTTTAACAATTTACTGTTAAATGTAACAATTCATTTTTTGCCTTTTTTCACAATCATTTGCTCACAAGTCCACAAAAGAAATAACAATTTGCAGAAAAAGTGAGTGACGTCTAAACGGGTCGGTCTTTTAATGTCATCGCACTCACTCAGATACACCGACTTACAGAGGAAAAAAAGATGAGCTGGTGTGATTAGAAAAATGAGGATTAAAGGAGCAAAGATGAGTGTATTAAGTACATGTCTAACGCATATTTGTGCATGGATACACACACACACACACACACATAACTATACACCTATATTTGAACATGTTACAGTCATATTGGTACAAATGTACAAAATCCCCCCCACACACACAGACACACAGATGCAGAGACACACACACACACACCTCAGTAGCAGACAGTCTCTTGTCTCCGTTGTCGCTGCCGACTCCTGAGTCACTGTCCTGCTTCTTCTGCTGCTCCATGTCTTCCACACTGCAGACACAAAACACAGGTCACACACACAGGAGGCAGGTGTGTGTGTGTGTGTGTGTATGCACAGGCGAGACAAAGAGCAAGAGAGCCACAATGACACAGAGAGGGAGATAGAGAGAGAATGCTCCCCCTCCCCTCTCTGTTTCTCATGCTGCGTTCACACTGCTGTGTAAATTCTGATTGGCTGTTTCGATTTAACCTTTAACTGCTGTCATGAAAGTTTCAGGGCATCTACAGGTGTAAGCCGGTTAAACAAAACCTTTTTTAACGTCACTGCAATCGACATTTAAAAATGAAACCTACAACCGAAATACACAGACCACAGCAAACAAAGTAAAGCCTTCTGTCATGCGCCGCAGCGCGCGTGCACAAAAGGATCCAAACGCAGACTCAAGCGCTAGCAGAAAATGACACTTTATTATAACAACAAAAGGCGACCCGGCAAAACCAAAGGAGCAAAACGAGGAACTAAAAAACCCGGGGAAACAATGGAAGCCGGAATCGGGACCGTGGGAGCTCGGGAGGGAAGTCCGTGAGAAGGAAATCCGTGGAGGTAGTGGATGGGCCAGATGATGTACCGGGTGATCCAATTGAGCAGGAGGACAGGCAGGTGGCAGATGCTGAACGCCGGATCAAAACCTAGACACAAGTAGGCAGATTTAATGCAGCTCCAACAAGATATGAATGCAACGCTTTCGCGGGAGTCTAGTTACCACAGAGAGGTGATTAACGAACTGGCGTGGAGCATCCGTCAGCGCCGGGTTAAGTAGCTCTTCAGGTAATCACCCCGATGGAGAGCAGGTGTGCCAATGATGGCCCAGCCTGGGGGTGTGGCTACCCGCGCATCACACATTCCACACACAGGACCACGGACCATGACACCTTCATCATCCTCACTTCCATCACTGTACTGCATGTCTGCATGTACCCTCTCCCAGGCCTGAAGTATTCTTCAGGAATTTATTTAGTATTTTTCATAGCTTATGCATCTCCTCAGCATTCTTTAACTTTACACATGTAAAGACAGCCAAATGTGTAATGAGGAGAAATTCTTGAGGTGACAGGACTAAAGAGAGACCCATCTGAACCACCAGTAGTACGGCTCAGCCTGCTATGTAGACACCCCTATGGCATCAGTTTGAAAATCCTACATTACCTTCTTCTCGAGTTATTGCATTCACAAGATTTTCAGAAAACTTGAACTTTGACCTTTCACTTTAGGTTCATGTCACAGAGATTCAGAGTAGTCTGAGATGATTTGTACACGTGCCTATGTTATTGATTTGAAGCTCATTCTGGAGGTCTCGGGTTCACAAGATTTCAATAAAACTTGAACTTTGGAATTCAAACGTGTTCAAGATGTTTTTTGTAGACACACCTATGGTATCAATCTGAAGCTCCTACACAGCCTCATTCTCAAGTTATCTCATTCACAAATTTAGGTTAGGTTTTCACTCTGCCCGCCCGGCCTGCCCGGTGGAGTGACAAGAATACTCCATCAGCTTTTTACAGCTGAGGGGTAAAAACTTATGTACAAAGTTTCTGAACCTTAGGACGCAAAATGTAATTTAGGACCTTAAACAATCCAATGTCACATGTTTTTTCACTGCCAAGCTTTCTATTAAGCCCCGTGGATGGCATGAAGTTCCTATACTTAATCCTTCATTGATTTAAAGTCATAGCTTCCTTAATGTTTTACATTAATACTTAGACAGTTAAGTGATTTTTTTCTGGCCTATGAATAGAACGACTTGATGCGATCAGAAAAAGGAAGCCTAAAATAATATTAAACAATAAAGAAGCTCATTGAGTGGTTAATATGATAGTTAGAATAATAATGATAATAAGGTGTAAGCCTTCAAATACAGTTTAAATCAACTTTTTCTGTAAGACTTTTCTTAAACAAACTGACCTGTCATACTCTGTATAATATTTAAATCTAAAGCATTATCAAATAAATTCTATTATGTTTATTATTTATTCATAATAGAACAAATATTCTATTTGTTCTCTTATGATAAAACATCTCTATTTGATCAAGGGAAGATCTGAAAAAAGGTTTTAAAAATCAGTGTTTTAGAAAACACACAGGAGTCAAATACAAGGGCATCTGGGGAACTTTAATTGGCCGTGTGAACACTGGCCTGTGGCAGTCTCCAAGCAACTGAACAATAATGAGGCGCTGGAATTGCTCACACACACATGCACGCACATGCACGCACATGCACGCACACACTGCATTTTCTAATAACCCTTCTGTGAGCAACAGTGCCGCTCCTCTCATCTCATCTCCTTGATCATGATTCTACAAGTGCAGTTGCTTCATAATAGCCCACACAGGTCACTTAAAGTCTGAGACAAATGAGGGTTCATCCATCTCTCTGTGACCTCTGACCCCCTGACATCCTCATCATGTCACTAAAAGACTAAAACTTGTGTAATAGCCAAAAAAATATGCCGCCATAAGCAAATGCTGTGAGCAGATCTGGAACTTGGACTGTGTTGTTTTACTTTGGCAGGGCACTCTTTCTTCATTTGGTAAACCATAAACTGAGCCATGCTGGGTTTCATTTTTATCTAGCTCTGTTTAAGGTCATCGTATTAATGGGGTTTTAAAAATAGCATCACTCTGTTCTCAGCTTCCTCTGGAGTGAGACGGCAAACGACTGCACCTCACAGAAGCATACTAATTTATTATCCACAGCCTTTTTTTTTTTTTTGAGTAAAAGTGGCATTGCATGTTTATGAAAAACAAAGCTGAGAAACAACAAATTCAGAGTGATGGCTTGTAATAATGTTTCAGTGAAAGACGAAAAAAGAATCGGAAGCATTTGAGGATGACAGAAGACGACTAACAAGAAATCATAGAGCAGGAATAGAAGATTTCTGTTAAAATAAATATGAAGTTGAACTTCAGGATATCCGTCTTTCAGAATCATAGCTTGTCAAAGTCAGGGATTGGTCTAATTTCAGTAACCCTGCATGGAAAACACAGCCAATCAAAAACCACTATAAGTACCAGTTCATTTCCCATAAAATCAGTGACGTCACCAACTCTGTCTTGAATCTAAATGCGATCGATTATCGATGGAATGCCAATCAGCAGACGGTGCTGTTTGCTGGTATTAATTGAAAATATATGGAGCCAAAAACTGACATTTTAATGTATAAACCAATAAGCAACTTACTGGGTTTTGGGGGGGGGGGGGGGGGAGACTATAAGGCGCCGCACTATAAGGCGCACTTAAAAACCTTTAATTTTCTCAAAAACTGACAGTGCGCCTTATGTATGAATTCTGGTTGTGCTTACTGACCTCAAACCGATTTTATGTAGTACACAGCGCTCAAAAATCTGCCAAAAAATGTTTTAGTATTACTTTGGTAAACTATGAAGCTGCACCACTTGATGGATTGTCGAAGCATTACCAGCTATCAGGAGCCTCGCAGAGTAATCTGGGTCCTAAACTCAGTCTACTTCAGGTCCCAAAGTTAAACGAACACTGCAGCATCAATGAGAGTTAAAAACTAAATTCTAAATTCTTTCATCTTTAATAAAATGATCAGTGTTGCTGTTTTACCAGGTATAACAATTAAGTTAAAACATCCAATCATCCATGAACATCCAAATAGAATTTATTAAACTTAACGGAGTTAAAAGTTAGCAGGAAGTTCGCTCGCTAGTTTCCACCTAAACATGATATAGCATGTTCTGACTGAGAGATTTCTGAAAAAATTCAAACATACTGCTCTGCTATCACTTCCAACATAAATGAAGACAGAAAACTAAACAGCAGTGACATTTGTAGGGTTATTGAAGTTGGGCTAGCTGGTATATAATGATGTGCTACATGATCACTAGCGACACAGCTATGTTAGTATAATATAAACACGGTGAAGCTGGAGGATGAACACTAACATTTTTCCACTCTATAAAAGTTAACGTGAGGGTTCCTGATGGTTAGGGACAAATGCAATCACATGGCAGGATGCTACAAACGGACAAAACTTCAGTCAGGAGAACAACTGAGAAAATCCATCCACAATACCAGATTAGTCATTAATATACTGCAACATCATGGGAAAAGAGCAGCTGGAGAGAATTCCACATTAATGAATCAATGCAAGAAGAATAAGTGGAGTAAAGTTCGACTTATCTGACTGTTTTGTTTTGCTTATTACCCCTTATAATCTGGTGCGCCTTTTATACGGTCCGAAATATATGGTAGTTATTTCTGGAGTGGCCACTTTAGGTGGTTCCAAAACCAAATTGTGGTGTGAATAAGGCACGGAGGGACCAAAGATCATAATCTAGAGCCATTGTATTGATCTAACATCACACCACACACAAACCCTGAGTCCCCGTGTTTTTAACTAGGTGGGCGTGATTAAGGATGCTGTGCAGGTGCGTCCGCCCTCCCTGCACGGCACCGCAGACCACACCCCACCACACAAATTAATTCCCATAGACAGACAAGTCAGAATCCTCAACTTCATGGCATTAAAGAGTTTTTCCCAACGTCTTTACAGCAGAAATAAAATGGGGGGAAAATCTGCCAAACAGCAAAGCATGACAGCTGCAACAAATGATGAGCTTAAAACCAATCTGAAAATTACTAACCGTCAGAGAAAGAGAAAGTAGACCTGTTGCAGTGCTGTAGTTTGTCAGTCTGATTTCTGTTCTGGCGTTTTATATGTATGGACTCTATATCCACACAATATCAGCGCTCCCTCTAGGTCAGCCCTTCATACCCTGGATGTTGCTGATGCTTTTATCTTGTGTGTCATGTGGAGTTTATTTAATCAAAGAAATCAAGAAGACAAGTGACAAAAGCATAAACAAGAATGAAAGCTAAAGGAAAACCTGATTTACATGTAAGTGTAGAGTCTGTGTGAACTACAGAAGAACAGAAACTGTTGCCCACATGCTGGGAGAGTTTCATGTGGGCGGACATCAACTCAGCTGAAGCTGAGTGTTGAAGGACCTGAAGAGGCAGGATTTTTATTTCCTATGTATTTCTGTTTTTACTGTACTTTCCTCCAACCCTCACCAGTTGCCCACCAGCTTTTTAAATATTTTATTCTTTATTCCTTCGCTTTTTGACATTACATCGCTTGGGTTAGACAAACTAGAAGTCCTTAATCCTAAAGCTTTTGGTAATCCCCCGACTTTGGATTGGAGGATGAATGAAATGACATAAATTCATTCTATGCTGTACTCTGTAGATGTGAGTACTGTTCCAGTTTCATAATACAGTTTTACCTCAAACACACAGCTAGATTCTGGGGCAATCAGCTGTCTGACATGATTTCTCTGCCTCCTCAGATGTTGTTCCCTACTCTGCCAACAAGAGTTCAAACTGTGCCACCAACATCCTAAAATATGTATGAAAGCGGTCATGACAAAACTTCAAGTCCTGGATCAAACCATGAAATTCTCCTTGCTGCTGCTGCCCCGTGAGAACCGGATGAACCCAGAATCTCTGTTTCTTCCTTTTCTTGTTTAGAAACATCAGGACCAGCTCATCATCGCTTGATGTTAACTTCATTTTTTCCACATTGCATTTTTTCAAAAGATGAATTTTCTCACAAAAGAAACAACGCTTTCACTGTGTATATAAGTTCGAAACTGTGTGTAAAGGCCTTAACGCTAATTTGCGTAACCAGGCAAAACTGTCCTCTGCCAGAGGCCTGGCAGCTTGAGGGTCCAGTATCTTTGGTGTTCCTAGGACTGCACTCTTCTGGACAGAGATCTCAGATGTTGTTCCCGGGACCTGCTGGAGCCACTCGCCTAGCTTGGGAGTCACCGCACCTAGTGCTATGATTACCACTGGGACCACCGTTACCTTCATCCTCCACATCTTCTACAGCTGTCTTCCTCTGCTTGTCCACCACTACTATGTCCGGTTGGTTAGCCATCACCATTTTGCCCTTCTGTATCTGCAAGTCCCACAGGATCTTAGCTTGGTCATTTTTCGACCACCCTAGGGAGCGTCTCCCATTTTGACCTCGAGATCTCCAGGCCATACTTGGCACAGATGTTTCTGTATACTATGTTGGCCACTTGGTTATGGCGTTCTATGTATGTTCTGCCTGATAGCATGCTGCAACCTGCTGTTATGTGCTGGATTGTCTCAGGGGTATCTTTACACAGCCTGCACCTGAGGTCTTACCTGGTGTAATATGGATCTTGTGCTCAGAGCTTGTTCCTGTGCTGCCATGAGTATTAGTGGCACTGTGCAAAAGATGTGGCTGTTTATAGGTGGCCAGCACTGCAGGGGTTGTTTGTTTGTTAGTTTGTATTCCTACCATTGTTTCATCTGTCAATTTTTCTTTTTACATTGCTTGATTTTTGTATTGTTATACACTCTGTTTAGCTCACGTCTTTTTCTTTTCTTTGTATCACTTCCAGTCCATCAACCCATTTCTCTGACTGTTTCAACAAGTCTTTCTTTTGTCCCTCAGATATGTGCAGTCTTTTTTTTGTATGTCCTTACTAGGTGTCATCATTCAAGGATTGTAGTCTTTCATTCCTTTGTCTACTTAAATGTTTTCTTCCTGTATTCACTCCCCATTCCTTTATTCATCAGTCACAGAGAACATCTCACACACCGGTGATGAGATTTTGGACAAACTTTTCAGTATGATGGCAGTCTGTCACTGCTACCCAGCCGGGAGCCGGAGAAAGGATCAGTTTCAGCTGACTAATGGAGGATTTGGCTACAGGCTGAGAAACTGAGCAAGCTCAGATCACAGACCGTTTCTGTCTACGTGTAATGTTGTTAAAACCATACAAAATAATGGCCCTGGGGTGATGTAATGTGCTTCTGGCAACTATCTTGGCAGTCCAAAGTTTAAAACAACTTACAGCATTCATAAATAACCTGAAAGTCACAAAAATTTGAAACAAATGTCTCAAATGTTTTCTCTGTTTGCTAGTTTTCTCATATGTCCTAAACTTTTCTAGAAACAAATGATGGAGTGGGATGTGGATGTATCCTGCACACTAATACTCGATAAAACTGAGTATTTCCAGGACTGGGAATACAGTTCAGATGTGAACCAAAAAACAAAAAAAGCTTCAAAAGTTCATGATTTTACGACTGAGTCAAATTATAGCTTTTTTTTGCTGCTGTTACACCCAAATTTCCCCTGAGGGACAATTAAAAGATTATTCTATTCCATTATGCCATGTCAGTAGTTATATATAGTATACTTTCTCTTTGTCAGGTTAACAAAACTGAAAGAAACCTTTGTTCAGGTTAAAGGTACAGTCAGTCATTTCTTTGAGGCCACTTAATAAAACAAATGTTGTAATCATAAATATAAATTAATTAGTGTGTAATTATTTCTTAGGACAAAATGATGCATTCTCATAAACTTAGTACATCAAAGGAGAAGAGAACTCGTAGACAAATTTTATTTTGTGTCAGCACCTTCAGACTCAAGATATAAAAGATCATACCTGTGTTTTACCAACGGAGCAAAACCACGAAGGAAAGAGACATAGATCCAGATCAAAGTCCATCCTCTCCTTCCTAACCTTAAAGCTAAGAACAAGCTCGCTACACAACAATCGCTTTAAGCTAACGTCACACCTACTAATGCCAGAGTCAAGTGTCCTAGAAATAACACTTTCCCTCTGATAAACAGTTTTTATATTCTCACATCGTACAAGAGTTTATTCGCTAAGCCTTGGAGTCCAACAATGTTAGCCTCACTTCAATGAAATTTTCACCAACACCATGCAACACATACTGACAGAAAAGTTCAGGATATGCTCAAAAACTCACACCAATATCACTGTGATCACAGAGAAGTGAGCTCATCAGACCCCTTTCACAAAGTTTTACAGTCTCCTGCATAGTAAATAGAAGCGCAGCATTGACAGCTGAGGTAAACTGCAGACTGAGCCTAACCAGATTTTTTTTTGAGGTGACTCAAGGGAAAAAAAAAAGCGAAACCCTGCAAATATTTAGTGGACACATATCACTTTTTATTTATTTTTAAATGTTTTTTTTTATTTATTGTTACATGTTGCTATTATTCAAATATTAGAAAATATAAAAATGTCTTTTTTACACAATTAGTAGCAGACACATGCTGGCCAACCGTGGCCACTATGGCTCTTTTGCTGACTAAAGCACGTTTGTCCTGCAGCAGCCACTGTAGCTCGGCTTATACACTTTGGGAGGGGGAAGAAAACAATTAAGTCGCTGAATTCTTGCAGGTTACATCCCATGCTAATTTTGAAACCCATCATTTAGCTTTGAAACTAAAACCATCACCAGCTGCAGTATCTTCATGCTACTTAGACAAGAAGCCAAACAGATGCAGTTCTATCACTGTGTCTGGTTTTAGGTACTGGAACAATGAGACAACACTGCCATCACAAGTCAACATAGACTCAACATCTTGCTCTGTTATTTTCACCCAGAACACCATTAATGAAAAAACAACAAAAATTGCATTGCTACATAACCGCTAGCAATCCTATTCACTTTAATGATAAAGAATTGACATGTCGACACCAGAACGTTGTCAAAGACGTACAGTCTAACTGCACTACAGCAGCAGACGCTGATAATGAAAAGAAGATAATCCCACCCCAGCTGTGTGATACCACGGTAACTGACCTGCCGGTGGTGGGCCTTGATAAGTTGATTCGCCCCATGACAGGCAGGTAGAGAGAGTCAGGCATCTTCTCGCTGCGACACGCCTCAATGCTCAGATACTTGAATATGTGAACTTTGCCCTTTATACAGATCTGAATAATGGGAGGAAAAAGGACTCAAATCAGCATCAAGTAAAAGTCCAGCTTTGCTTTGTTTTCTACATCATTTCAGCCTTTATTCACAAAGACTGTTGAGTCACTTGTGTCTTTTTTTTAGCTCTTGCAGCTGCTCGTGCTTAACATTTCCAAAAGCAGGTACATAGCTTCATACTACCTATTGCAATACTGCTGCTATGATCATGATGATTGCCGTAATGGCCAGATAATAGCCCTGTGCAGGAACATTAAGCTGAAATGATACATTTAAAAATATAAATAATTTATTATGAATGTCTGTTTCTTATATTAGGCTGGTATCTAAAGAAAATAAAGTAGGTTTAGTTTTCAGAGATGTGCACCAAGAATTTATGTCGAATCATGACTCAGACACAAAGTGGAAGATATAAAGTACATTAAGACAAAAGTGTGTGTGTGTGTGTCTATGTACCTGTGCGGGTGGACTCTGCAGTGGATTGTTTTCTAACTGGAGAGTCTGGAGCTGTTTCATCTTCCTGTAACACACTGGGATGGTGGACACTTTGTTACAGGAGAAATCGAACTTCACCAGAGGAAGATCAGCCAAGTCTGTAGGAAGACACAAACGCACAAACATCAGGCAAACAGCTCTGGTTATCTGCTCCTTTAGAGCGAGCAGATTTGTTTTGAATTGTTGTTATGTGATATACAACTCAACACATAAGGGGATTATATCTCAGTAGAAAACTTCAGGGTTATTGTTTTGTTTTTTTACCCAAACCATGTGTGTTTTCCTTTTACTTTCTGCCCAACAATAACTCGAATGGAGACGCCCAGGAGGTTTAAAGTCTGACCCTTTTGGTTGATTTTTACAGTGGACAACACTCAAAATTTGAGACAAACTGCACCTTTGAAATGCCAGCAAACTAATGGATTTAATCTTCCCGAGACCCCTGCTGTGAAAATGCTAATCACAATGTGCTGGATGAACTTTCACTCCCCGGAAAGTTCCAGAACATTAGTTTTTTTTTTTTTTTTTTTGGGGGGGGGGGAATTAATGTTCCTGGAACAGCGAGTGGAAAATCACTTTTGGAGAACTTAGGCGCGTCTCAGTGTCTTCTGTTTTCATGTAATCCAGACTGACTCCATGGTGGTGAGATCTGTGGAGGTCGGATGATCTGCCAGAACACTTTGTTCTTTTCTTGCGTCTGAAGATAGCTCTTCGTGAATTTTCTTGCTGCAGAATTATTTTTGGACTGCTTAGACCTCTCTCTGATGGCACCGATGAGAAAAATTGCATCAACCTGCAACCTTAACCAGGCTGAAATGAGTGAATTCTTGTTATTTTGAACCAGAAATTCTTAAAATAGATGCTAAAGAACAACATATTTGGGCAGGAATATTGAAAAAGTGGCATTTATTAAATATGAAATGGTCAGAGCAAAAGGCCCGCTCTCCTGCATCAGCTGCATAGAACATACCACCTGCCCAGGTAAGTCAGGTGTGGGACATGGGAAAACATGCATTATCTAGTTTCTGCTGACATGCACACGCTTCAGTGATTTGCATAGAATTACAGATATTCAGGTGTTTTCCATAACATTACACTAAGAGGCTTCAGCACACACACACATGGGTAAAACCACCAACATGTTTCCCACCAGATAACACAATGCAGCTCTTGTTGTTATTTTCAGACTAGGTTTGTAATTGTTAGCAGCCCAGAGTCAAACTGTTTCTCTTCATGTGAACTTTATTCCTTATTAAATCCAAAATAACCTGGAAAACCTGGAACACCTCTCGTACACAGCGTTTTACTGGAGTGACTAAGCTGTAATTTAACAAAAGTGCCTGTTTTATGTTTAAAGAGTTATGTAGAGTCAATATACAAGCGTGCACACCTTCACAGAGTACCCAATATGTTAACAAGTTAGATGAAGAGGTTGACCACACGCTTGATTACAGATTCCAGGTTGCAGCAAGCTTTGGAACCAGCTTTTAAACTAAACACGGTACATTTCTCTATGTATTTCTGTATTTCTTCCCACGGTATTGGGTTTTACACTGGAACAGTGATACAACACTGCTACCATGAGATCCAACTGGACATAACACCACCCCCACCCCCCTTATGGTGGTACCATAGACAGTATAACAGATGAACGTAGCTTCTGTGGGCAGATAAATGAAGCCAATGCTGAGGTGCCTTAAACTTGCATGCTTTATTTGTAAGGCATTAGATTGCAATAGATGTGGTTGCAAAAACACTTCCAGTCCTAAAGAAGTGTACAGGTATGGGATTTCATTTTTGACTGCTGTAAGCACTCTACTGTTCAGTTTATGGGCATGGTCATTTATGCCCATAAACTCAACCTTGAAGCTAGCTTCCAAGTACCCAACCTTATTATAACAACAGGAACCTGGGAGACCTTGAAGCTCACTTCAACTGCACTCACTGAGTGCAGTTGACATTAACTGAGCTAATGATATTTAGCTCAGTTATTGAGGTCTTTGCGCCTAAATCTACAATTAGTCAATTTAGAATGTAATTTTTTAGAAAGCGAGAATTGCAATGAAGGAAAGGGAACAAATGTATTTTTCAAAATATCAAACTGTTTCTTTGAACATGAAAATGGGAAACGGAGAAACACAGAATCATTTTTTCCAAAAGGTTAACACAGATCTAAAACTTACCTTGAACTGCACTCAGACTACTAGCTTGCTAATGTTATCCAATGCCTGTTTTTTCTCAGCTGCTTGGGTCTCCCTAATATTACGTGATTTGGAATTTATTACCAGAGTCACTGTAAGCTCATCTAAATTTTAAAAAGGCATTATATTTCTCACTGTGAAGCAATTTATCTCTCTATCTTTTCTAAGTCTTTGCAGTTATATAATTAACCTTTCTTTGAAATTTTTTAGCTGAGGATAAACTGTGAAGGTTTTTAATGGTACATTTACCTAGACTGGCAAACAGTTATATACAAGAAATGTATAAACTTTCCGGACTCCTGGTCCACCAAAGGCATTGTTCTTATTTGTCTTCTTTCCCTGTGTAAGATGTCCAAAAGAAATTCTCTATGTGAGTGTATGTGTGTGTTTACAGATCCTCAGACGGATGTTTGGGTTTGTGGGCAGAAACCAATGGGGGAACCATATCCTGCAGACTGCTAATGATGCGCAGCTCAGGAACCCATCAATTTTGACAGCATGATCATTACAGAGTTTTTAGGCAGTTTCTCATAATTAAAACCATGTGTAGGCGGTAATAATGTCAGCTAAGCACATGTGATGGTGTGAGCGGTGACACCAGAAAGCATTCCTCTGGTTACTGGATAAAAATATTCTCTATACAGCACTCGATTAAATTATGCATAAACATATGTTCCCTTATGCCTTGAGGTCACTCAGGACAAATGTGTAAATTTCATCTATAGTGCTCTAACAATTTTATTATAAAGCCATCTGAATTTAAAACCAAAAAAAAACAACAGCAGCAGGCCAATCATGACAGCAGGGGAGACAATTCCTATAAAAGGTACAAACTACAAATTCTCTTTTCACTGCGTTCCCTTCATCTACTCGTAGGACTGGACTCAAAATCTGAGGTTCTAGATCTTGCTCTGAAATATAAACAAAATATACTAGAGCTCACAAAGTTTTTAACCTGCAACGGTATACAAAAACGGGATATTCTGAATTATAGTTCACTTGCAAATTACCCCTAAATCATTTTTAAAGGAACAATAAACAGAAAACTTTAAAAGAACTGAGGCCTCAAGTTATCTAGCAGTCTGTTTACATATGTTCAGATATGCACAGCATCGAATCTGACTGTTGCACACCACCTCACAGGTCTGGAGATTTGAGAACTGGGCTGATATGAACCATTTTCCAGGTCTTAGTGAACTGTGGCTGTCTGATAAGAAATCTGCAAAGTAGCTGTGCCTGAAATAAAACACAATAACTGCTGACTTACTTTAGATGTTACACTTTGGGCCTGAGTCACTCAGGCTAGAGACTAGATGAAGATTTCAGACATGGCTCGTAGTTCTTTTCACAATGCAGATTTTTTTTATAACTAAATTACTAAATTTTTACAAGACCATCCATGTTTTCTTCTTTCTGGGTTTGACATACTGTTGTACAAACTGTGTTGATAAATAGCTGCTAATAGCATTATTAGATGACTTATTACTTATTGAGGTACAAACTTGTAGAAGCCTCCTCTGAGGAATATGAAATGTATAAAGGATTGACGACACCAGTCTGCTCCATTGCAGCCTTGATGCATTACGCTGCTAACTAAAGATCATTTTTCCTACCAGCTCTGATCTTCTAGTTAGAGTGTGACTCTCTGACTTTATGCTATTGCCACCCTGAGCTTGGCCGACCTTTAAAAAGCCCTCAGCAGTCATGGTGGTCTTATCTTAGGGACTCTCCAGAGCTGCACAAGTTCAACAGATATTAAATCAAAAACAACATCCCTCCCTTTGTCGAGGCTGCCGTCCAGTCTGCCTGGTTGAAGTCCCCCTCCCCCCAGCACCGTCGTACTAAGCTTCGGAACCAGTTCAAAGCTCATCAATCAATCCAGGAGATGGTCATAAAGGTGACTGGATGGGGAAATGTAACAATTCAGAAAACTGGAGCAACAAATCCAAACCGGCTGAATAAAGCGATTGGAGTTGCTGTTGTTTATCATTCTGATCAACTATCTGCTGGCATGACTCCATGTCTCTACTCTGTTCATCAGAATATCCACATGCTGGACAACTGACAATGAAGACAGAAATTGATTTTTTTTGTAACATCTTGACTATATTGACTACAAAACAGAAAAAAAAGATCAACAGACCCATTAATAACTAAAACAGCTATAAGCTCAGGCCCTAACTTAAAAAAAAAATACTGTAGTCAGATTGTATTTGGGTACTGATACTGGCCTTACATGCAGATCCAGAGTTGTTCTGGTGTTTATAAATGGCTGCCCACCATGTAAAAGCCAGTCTCTCTCCAGCCTATCAGTTAGTCAGACTGGGCGTTGTCTCACTAGATGAGCACCAGAGCTTTGTGTCTGTTGCTCATCTCTGTGTCACTGACTTATTTCAGACCTTTTGGGCTGGAGGTCGCTCCTCGGTCACACTGAGGGTTAAGTATATTTTTAGGCCCAAGGATGGGTGTGGCTGTGCACGCAGAGGACTCTGTGGTCTCAGATGCACCTCCCAGTCTTGCATATGGAAGAGATTATTCCATTTCTGAGTTTCACTCTAAATGAGACTTGACTTTCCGATCCTCGAGTCACAGCACGGAGTGCACAATAGGCTTCTGTAAGGTGCAGAGGTAAGGTGGGATCAAAAGAAAAGTGAAATTAAAAGGCTTAAACGCTGCCTAAAGGGAACATAAATCACCTTAATTACACACCTAAAGTCAACACAAAGATTTCCAACCAAAATTCACCAGTCTTTAGGACACAGAGAGCTGAAAGCCTTCACTTTCTGAAAGTCATCAAGAAAGACAGGACACTGCAATTTGCCTTATACTGGGGGAAAAAAAGGCACTCACCTTCTGGCAGGACACAGAGAAGGTTTCGGCGCACGTTTAGCTCGCGTAGAGCTTTGAGTCTGCCGATGTGACGAGGAAGAGCTGTGATCTCGTTGCAGCTGATGTCCTGCAGAAGACAAAAACAGAAACGAGGGGAGTGAGCAGTTAATATTTATGATTAGTAATTGTTTGAAATGCTCTCGCCAGCACGGGAGCACACATCACAGCTGAGCAGATGGTGCAAAGTCGAGCTGGGTTTTCATGCTGAGAGGACGCTGCTGGAAAGTTAATAAGCAATAAGACTTTAAAACCATATCACACACATATACAGAGTCCAGGTATAAAGAAGAGGTGAGAGCAGTGATGTAGTTGCCTGAGCACAAAGAATTAAACTCATACTGACAAGAAGTGAAATAACAGTAAGCAATGGGAAGCTTCCAGGTTCTGAGTTATCTCAGATTTGTTTGAGCAGACAGTAGCTGCTTTTAGCTGAAGTGAAGGACACTTCTGACTGACATATGAAGGAGTGCGATGAGCTAATCACATTATATGTGGGCGGGGCTTTAGTTTAGAGTCAGGCTTGGCTCACGACACTTTAGCTTATTTCATTTTCACCCTAAAAAGACTGAAAGTGATGATGTGCCCCGATTGTCCTGCTGCTGACCAGAACTAGACCGTTTTCAGATAACGGGCCAGGATGAGGACTCTGTCATTCTCATTAGCCTCTGCTCCCTGCACAGGAGTGCTAACAAGCAATGTGATTGTTTTGCCCGCCAGCAATATTCCATGTAAAGAGCTAAAACAGCATCATTGTGGCATACTGCCTCTCCTCTGAAACAAAACGGACAGTGTAATGGGTTATGAAAATATCTTCCTCATCACAAAGCTAACATCATAGGCAGCAATCTGCCAGTGCTGCCATCTGCTGATTCCTTGTTTGCACAGCTCTGTCAGTCCTTGTAAAAATTCACTCTGTTCACAAGTTTGACCCAATCAGATCAGGTCGGTCAGCATCACGCACATTGTGAATGAGCTAATCACAGCACACCACCACCACTGGATAAAGTGAAATATCCCGCAGATCACTATCAGTTGTATATATTATACAGCACTTTATTGTGAGACTTGTTTGATTTAGAATAAGAGATGCTGTTGTGGAGGAAAAAGTAAAAAATAAATGTCTTATTATGAGTTTAAGAAGAAAATTCGATTTCATTTCTTCTGCTTATCCAAGGCAGGGTCCTGGGGGCAGCACTCTAAGCAGAGAAGACAAAACCTCCCTCTCTCCAGCTTATCAGGGAGAACAACAGAGAGATATAATCTCTCCATCATGTCCTGGTTCTACCCCAGGGCCTCAACCTAGGAGGCATCCTAGTCAGATCCATGAACCATGTCAGCTGGCTTGTTTTGATGTGTGGAGTAGCGACTCTACTCTGAGCCCCTCGCGAATAAATGAACTCCTCAGCCTTTCTCTAACAGACAGCCCAGCAACCCTTCAGATTTTGCTGCCTGTATCCGTGATCTCGTTCTTTCATTCACTACTCCGAGCTTGTGACTGTAGGTGAAGGTAGGGACGTAGATCAACTGGTAAATCAACAGCTTCAGTTCTCCTCACCACAACAGAACAGTACAGCATCTGCAGCCAATGTCCCAATCCATCTGCCGATCTCCTGCTCTGCTCTCCCCTCAGTCGTGAACAAGACCCCGAGATACTTAAACTCCTCTGTGACCCTGAGTGGGCACTACTCAGGGTCACAGAATCGACGATCTGATCTGATTTGTATCTTTTTTTCTGAAAAATCAGAATGAGCCAAGGAAATATAAAAAGAGAGTGACGACATATGTCCCTAAATTTCATGTGACACATAAAGCTTACTGAAGAAGGGCTAAAAAACACAAGCTATAAATACAGACAAAGAAACACAAAAATAGAAATATTATTACTCACTCCTGAGTGCCACAGGAATAAACCAACAAAGTGACACAAGTGGTAAAACAGCCTTACCAGCTCCATGAGGCTCTGCAGTTGTCCAATGGTCTCGGGCAGGCTGACCAGCTTGTTGTTGCTGGCGTTGAGGACTCTCAGAGGTAAACCACACAGGCAGGCCGGCAGGGAGCCCAGCTGGTTACGACTGCAAACACAAACATCATTCAGTCGAGGGGATCACTCGTGCTCATGTGGTTGTTTTCTTTATAATAAAAAAAGAATAAAAACAGTAAAAGCCATTCCTTTTACATTGGACTACAGGTGAACTATAAGCTGAAAAGCTGATCATGATGCAATTATAACTTTGTTTCTAAACATTTATGTTCCACACGGCCCAGTGGGATGTGACTGAAAGGGAGAAGAGCTAAGTCCTACATGAATATTTTACCACCAAATCACTCAACGCGTTATTAAGATTGCAGTTGGAGAGTTAATGATGAATGCAGGGAAGAATTCCTCACTCCCGAGTCTGTTTATGTTGCCGTTTGCACCTCACAGCAACCCTCAGGAAGAAATAAACACGTCACAGCAATGTTTCCTTTTTACTACACACACACACACACACAAATATGAAAACAAAGATGTCTTTTTACTATTTTTACTAGAGGAGACACACTGCAGGAAACGCTGTACAGAGGAAGTTACGCTATGGATGGGCAACAGTCTATTGTCTTAGGGTCTTTTTTTTTTTTACCTTCATCTCTCTTTTCTAAACAGGACCACTTTTGAATTAACTTTACTCAACTTTTACCAGACCAAAGCTAGCAGAGGTATTGTACTCATGCTCTACACTGTGGGTGCCTGACTGACCTGAAGGGAGAAGTGGAGAGTTGTCACATCTAGTGCAAATAACAGATTACACGTGTCTAATAAAATCGGTAGTGTCCAAGCTGGAAGGCAAGCTACAGGGAAGGCAATTCAATATATGAAATTTCCAGGAAATCCCAAAAAATACAACAGATGTCACTCCTCCTTTTGAAGCCGTCCTTCATTAGTCACACACACACACACACACACACACACACACACACACACACACACGCACGCACGCACTTTCACCACAAGACTGTGAAAACCCGTCTGACTTGGGGTTCTGAAAATAGCAATCAGGAAACATACAGTATAAATGAGTTTATGCAGCTGTCCTCACACATACTCCGACACTGAAGAAAAAAAAGTTACACTTTAATACTATGATGTTGCAAAAGCTCCAGAGGTGGAACAGCCTGACATCCTCTCTGCAGACTGGGTGTGGTACAAGTAGCTACAGTATATTTTAATGGAACAGGTTAATTACACAAATAACTATTAATTCAAATATGCATAGTATGTAATAGTATAACAGAGCACATCTCAGTAATGAAACAGATTCCAAATAATAATAATGTAACACAATGAACAAAGCTATATTATATTGTTTATTTAGAATGTTTAAATTAATTAAATGACGAATTACATGCAATGTGGCAGATGCACATCGTCAGCTATATTTTCCCTTTAATTTCATATAAACTCAAGACCGGATAAAACCAGATATTTTTCCCCGTAACTAGGACAACAGAAGAAAAGCACCACTAGCAGGACTGTTCTCCTTTTACATGTTGTAAACATTGTGAGGAAAGAGGGCACACAAAATATTTGCAGCTGTGTGGTCCATATTTGGGATTTGTTTTCAACACCCTAGCAAAGTCAGTCTTTTTGAATGCATATTTGTGGTCTGGACTAACAGCACTCAAAATAATCACAATGTAGTTTAATGTTATGTTTTACAAAAATTGACATTTTCAAATTTTAGGGAGGAAAAAATACATAATCACAAACAAGTCTTACTTTTTGAAACATACTAACAAGCTCCTTGTGTTGTAAAAAATAAAAAGCACTTATGAGTAAACAAAAGTTAACACTCACAGAGGTCTGTGTTTCAGATGTGCCAGCGAGCTGCTGGACTTTAAAGACTAAAAATATCCTGCAGAGGAAGCAGAGTGTCTATCCTATTCGTCTGTGTGTGTGTATTAAAGCCTAAATGTGATATTACACTTCCTTTCTGCAACCAAGACTTGCTCCAGTGTTTAAAAATATTCAACACAGACATACTTCTGGTACTTCAGTCTTTGCAAGCATGGGCTCATGCAGTCTGGTTGTTTACTGAGCAGATCGACATTCAAATCATATTCAGTTCATTTTTTATTACGTTAAGTTACTAATGTACTCAGTGACAGCACAATGACTGGCAAAGCAGCACAATGTTCCACACTGCTACTAATGGGCCTTTCCAAGAATGTTTACTTTAAAGTCGTAGTTTTACAAAGGCTGCACTGGAGCAACGGCAAAAAAAAAGAAAGAAAAGAAAACAAAGTAAGAATAAAAGTTACATTTAAAAAAAAATTAAACTGTATTCACAGTCTCTTTGTAATGTTGTGCATTGTACTGGGAGACATACACCCCAAAAAACAACAAGATGATGATGGGAGAGGGTGGGGGAGTGTGACAGCGTGGGAAAAGTGTGGTTTAAGAAAATTGCTTTCTTCCAATTCTTTCAGGATGATGTCAAGTTGCAGGAACAAAGCACAAAGCTTTCAAACTTACACAACACACCTGCAAACAGCTTGTTTTCTGCACCTGAGGTAAGGTGTGAGTCGGGGTTGAAGTGGTTGAAATGTTAAGACTGCATTGCAGGAGGCAGAGAGCTGGTGTTGTAAGCCACCACCTCTGTTCCCTTCTTGCCTCGGGTGACCTCAGTAGGTCACATGATAGGCTGGGGAAAGGTAAAATGTCTATGACAAAATATCTCTGAAAATCTGTGAGACACTGTTTGACTTATCTCTGTTGCGCGACCTCCTGTCAGAGGAGTGGTACAGTGGAGCAGGGCTGTTACGTTACCACAAAGAAATGTCCCCATGCTACACTGTGATGAAGACAAAACTTTGGTTTATTTAATGTTACATTGTTATAGAAGAACAGAGATAAGACAAAAAATGGCTACTGTGGGTTTTGACATTGATAACAATATAAAACCTGTAAGGTATGGTCTACTCTGGAAAAAAAAGAGCTAAAGTAGTTATTGAACAAAGAATGATTCATAGTGAGGTTGGTTTTAAAAACATTGTCGCTGATCTGAGGAGGATGAAAACAACTGGATAACCTTCCCTGGAATCTTTTATGTATATCAGGGCTCACAAAATCGCTAGCGATTTTTCCAGTCAGGCTACTAAAATCTATCTCAGCCCTGCCCGTCGGGCTATCATAGGAAGGAAAAATATGTCAGTGCTTTTGCATTCTTTCGCAAACGTAGCTGGGTAATTATGTCATTGGCATCGATGAGCCTCTTTCAATATGTCACGTATTGAAATCGCGTTTGAATTTGTGCTTGTTTTTCGCTTTCACTTTCATTTTGCGATCGCACAAACTGTGTATAAAGAGCGGCAGTATTGATTGGTGAGTGACGATTAATGGAGGTGAAATGGAGGGCAATGCACAGGAAGAGAAAGCTGATGAAGGAGATGTTATGCCCTCAATGTTGAGTGGCATTTTCTCATCTGTGACTTCAGTGGAAATTTCAGATTCAGGATCTGACACAGACTGATTCATTGTTCTACACAGTTCTTACAAGTTCACAGAAACTTCTGTTCAATTAGAACCAAGTATTTGAGTTGATGATTGTAATTTTTATACAGTTGTTGTAATTTGTGTTTTAACAATTTTTTTGATTGATGTTTTGTTTCATTTACAATATTATACAATAAAAAAATATTTTATTTTTTATTTGGGCTACTTAAATTTATTTTAGGCTACCAAAATCTGAAGAATGCCTGCCCAAAGGGCTACCAGGAATTTTGAAATTTTGCGGGCCCTGTATATGATTGTGAATGGACTTTGAGGGATGTTTTGTATGTGTTTTGATGTAAACTCCCATGTATTTTGTCAATAAAAGGCATTTTAAAAAAAAAGGGAAAAAAAGGTCTCACAGCCGTTTGAACCTTATGCCATGCTCCAGATACCTCGGAACTTGGGAGTGTCGTTAAGGCTGGGTATTGATTTTGATTTCTATACTCGATTCGAT
Organism: Neolamprologus brichardi; assembly: GCF_056152115.1. Lineage (NCBI taxonomy): Eukaryota > Metazoa > Chordata > Actinopteri > Cichliformes > Cichlidae > Neolamprologus > Neolamprologus brichardi. The sequence continues at coordinate 11,222,142 of NC_142119.1, forward strand.
TCCGATCCACAAGGTCCCGATTTTATTAGATTTTGACTCGGACAGTCAGAAATATTATAATTCTGATCATTTATGAGTACATATCCATATTTTTATATCTATGTATAAAAACAAAGCTGACACTTGTGAGACTTCATCAGAGGTGCAAGCATCACAGCAGATGCCTTTGTGTTAAAATAACTGAGGATAAAACACAGAAAAACATGAAGATTTTTCTTCCCTGGCTTTTTATAGCAGATAACCTAAAAATATTTTGCAGTAGATCAAAAACTGAAGAAAACCATGACTCAACATATGAACATTACCTGATGCTGCTGATGTGAAGCAGAGCAAAGTTACAGAGGTTTAATTAGAGACACAGCTAAGTGTTTTGAATGATTTTAAAAAGTTTATATTTCTTTGGTATTAAACAGCAGAAATGGGGCTTTCTTGTTAGAGGTCATTTTAAAAAAACAAACAAAAGAAAAACAACAACTGACAGCACCTTCGCCCATGTGATGACTCATATGACAGAGGGTAGGGCTGTGCGATATGACGAAAATCTCATATCCCGATATAAGACATTTATCGTCCTGACAACGATATAAATCACAAAAATGTAATATTTTCTGTAAATTCTGTTAATCTCAGGCAACTCAACTTGCGTGAAGTTTTTACAGCTGGGCGTCCTTTACCTGCATTCGAGTGTTTTAACCGATGCATGACACTATACGTTTTTAGTAGGGGTGCAACGATACACAAAATTCACGGTTCGGTTTGGTTTGATACTTTGGTGTCACGGTTCGATATTTTTTCGATACAAAAAAATGTTTATGCCTTTTTAATTTGTCATTTATTAAAATTATAAATATATATTTGAACTCAAAAGTACAGTTTTTAAATTTAATGTTGCTGAAACAACAACAACAACAAAAATCAGATAGATCGAGAAATCACTCATCTTTGGAAAAGAGAGTTTATTACAGAGAAATGGCTCTTTCCAAAATAAAAGCTATACTATACGCTTCTTCTGGGCTATACTCTCAGCAGCATATTAAACATATCAGGTCCCCATAAGGAGAATCATGTGCTAACGGCTGTCTAAATGACTTGGGTAAAGTTTGTAGCATGCGTGCTTGTTGTTTTTGTCTGCTTCCACTTGTCTTTGCACTAGAATGATGTCGGAGTAAATGTGCAGTCATATTCGTTGTGTTCCCACTAGTGCTGTCAGTGTTAATCTCGTTGAAATGACGTTAACGCCATAACGCGGCAAATCTCCGTTAGCTAGTTACCGCGGATCGCCCCGTGCGTGGGGCTGGACGGCCAACACGTTAACGAGCTAACTGCGCTAACGCACTAGTTCCCACCAATGTAATTGAGCATTGCGTGGCACATCCGACATACTGTTTTACTTTTGTCCATCAGGGTCATACTTCACATGAAAACCAAAATAGTTCCAAAGGCCAGATCTGAATGAGGGTGGGGGAGGTTCAATTTGCCATGTTGCAACGAGCTTAGCTTCTGTCTTGCTAGCTTGCGCTGCGCTCAGTGGATCTGCGCTCGACAGTGCAGCCTAGGCGGAGTAGTCGAACGCAGATCCACTGAGCTCTCAACACAGACAGCATCGTCAGAAGAAAAGTTGATAAAATAAATTAAAAATTTTGTATTGTTCGATACATATGCGTACCGAACTGAAAGCACTGTATCGAACGGTTCAATACCGATACGAGTATTGTTGCACCCCTAGTTTTTAGACATAAGTTGTAACGGCCACCATTTTCTTTCAAAGTTTGAGTCTAAGGTTTATTTTTTAGCACCTGACGGCTCTTTTTTTTCTTCTCATTTGTAAACTCTTGCATACTCTTTAACGTGATTCAGTTTATTTTGAAAAGTCTCAACAGGATCTTGAGCTTTATTGTGAAAGGTTTACGTGGAAAACAAACAAGTGGACGTAAAAACAGGCGCTTGTCCGTCCGTAGTGTGGTCATATTAAATATAAGAGAAAGAGAGAACTTTAAGAAATTAATATAGTCACTACAATGACCATCAAAACGATGAAAAAATATTGCTGTAAACAGTTTATTTTACGACACCACAAAACAAACGATAGCGTAATAGGAAATGATAGACATTTTTATACCGTCATCCGATATATATCGTTATATCAAACCGCCCTAACAGAGGTCATATGAGTCAATGGCCTGCAGGAACATATCCAAAGGGGACAATCAACCATTAGTATTGAAATACCTGGGACACCAATTTGTTTTTGTAGCTGAAGAAGCCTCTTGGATGACAAGGGAAAAACTTCTTTACAAACCTAAAGATGTCCAGTCACCTCCTTGTGTTCAAGCTTTCAAGGCTACCATGAGCTAGAAGACTGAGAACCTGCTAGTTTATTTGACTGACACCTCTTCTCCTACCCTGCACAAACCAAACCAGGGGAGAGAGGTGGGAACTAGAATGTCTTCAAAAAAATACAACAAACACTTAACCTTTGAGATGTAGAGTCACAAAACATTTCAGGCCGCCTTCACATGCAGACTAAGAGTGTGACAGATGTGATACAATGAAGAGAGTGGCGAAACCTTGACCTTTAAAGGCAGAGAACAGCACAGCGTGTGAAGATCAACATGAGCTGAGTGTATCAAAGGTTTACAGTTAACTAACAGTTCACTGAACATCAGCTGTGTGTGATGACACTTGGCAAAATGATCACCCTGCAGCATTGTTGGCACGTCACACAAACACGGACACACACCTGCATTGACCCCAGGCAGCAGTACAACAGCTCAGATGGGCCGAACACTGAAAGCGCTACCACCCAAAGCTGACACACAATAGCAGAGTCTGCCCACATTAAAGGACAATAACACTGCTTTATTTATGCTCTGTCACTCTCATTCAGTCTGATGCTGTGTTCAGAGTGCGGAGCCTCAACTCTGACAGGAGCCACACGCACTCACAGGTCCTTCTGTCTTTGTGAGGACACTGATACAATGTGTTACCTACGGCTTCTCTTTAGTTGTCACAACTAATTACAACACCCTAACCCATAAGGACAAGGTTATGGTCTCTCAGAACTAATTTTTCCACGTATTGTGCAAGACGCACAGAATTGTACAACTGTGCACTTGTTTTTTCTCTTTTTTTGTCAAATTCTCATGAGGGTAGAAGAAGCAGAATAAAAAGACAAAATCAAACTGATCTCAAAACATGTACATCTGTCAAATGGCTTCACCCACAATGACAAACAGTAAGAAAGAAATGCACAATGTCTTACTCGTTACCTTCACACAGCATTAAGTGCATCTGAATATCATATAACGATGTTGCTCTGACCAGCAGAGGCACTACTGAGTATAAACAGCACGCTCCTGCTGTCTGTGGCCCCCTCTTTGCCAATATAAAGAATTCTGGATGCAATTTTTACATAACTTAAAACACTATACACTGTATATTTATTGTATTTTAGCATATGAGAGAAAAGGAACCACAGTATCAGGAACCTTTTAGAAATCAAAGCATGCAGCTCAACAGTTGTGATGCAGAATCAGTGAGTGTAAAACTCCATCTGTCTGAAGAAAGTATTTAAAATATGCTAAAATTATGCAGCATCACATTATTCTACTGCATTTATGCAAAAACACAGAGTGTTGTTTAATACCTAGTTAATGGGAATCAAAATGCACTGCTTGCCTGATGTTCATAAAACAGAGGTTTCACTCCCTCAGTCCCTGCTGCAGAAAATGTTCCCATATCGTAAAACAGCAGTGACACCAAGTGTGTCGATGTGTGTACCTGAGGTTTAAGGAGGTGAGCGACTGCAGGCTGATGATGCTGTCTGGGATGGACCTGATGCAGTTGTGGTACAAGTTTAGTGTTTCCAAGGCAACCAGATGGCATACCTCTGAGGGGACGTCGGTTAGTCGGTTTTTTGACAGGTCTGCAAGGGAAACCAAGAAAAACAACGTTTAGAACAATTAAAGGGCACATTATAATAATAAAAGATGCAAAGGTAGAAATTTGAGTAGTAGTTGAATGAAATATTAAACTTTTTAAAAAACAAAAACAAACTTTGACTTTGACATCTGATGCGTTAATTGTAATAAAAATCAAAAATAAGTTGAAAGACAGGTAGCACCACAGACTCATATAAAGGTCTGAAAATGAATCCAATGTGTCCTTTTTATTATGTAAAAATCAGAGGAGTGGCTCTTTAAACAGTCTGACTGGATGGAAGTCTGAGAAAATAGTTTACCTCCTCCATAAACTTGGTAAGCATAGCCCAAGTTGCTAGTTTTAATTGGTTTTCAGTTCGGCGTGAGTACAATAGATGGTGATGCCATGTTTTAAGACATGGCATGCATAGTGACTTGAGGTTCTTAGTCAGTTCCTCCCTAAATTTGTTGTCTAGTTTCAAAGGGCCAAGACTGCGACAGCCCAAACAGTCCACAAATCAATGGGTGACCTCATAATGCCTCCATCAATTTTTTTATACACTGTAGTTTTCATTAAAAATATGGTAACCTGATTTAACATATACATAACTCATACAGTCCTCAATTTTGATTAAATTCAGTTACTTATTTGATGACAGAAGGATAACCCGGGCTGTGTTTCATTTGCTGTCGGTGTTAAAGTCTCTGTAAAACATTGCTTATAAGGTAATTAAATATATTTCAGTACGATATAAAACTTTGTAATCACTCTCGTCGGAGCTGGACCTACAACAATTTGCTGTAATGCACTATACACCTATTTGCACACCCAACAATAACAAATGCATTAAGATTTCTCGCTCCGTGTATTGTACAACATGCAGATTTTGGACTAAATTCTCTCTTTCCTTGTAACATGGAGCACCACAGACACACCAGCAGAGGACCGTGAATCTGAGGTACAACTGACGTCAGACTCAAGGAACTCAGCCTTTGACATGAGGACTGATGACATCACTTCCTGTCGTAACTCAGCAACAATAATATCAACTTCAGTTATCAGCAACCCAGTAAGGCCAAGAAATGTCAGTGCAATTATTCCACATTGTTCTGCTGAGGCTGAACTCTGAGCCTCTTGAAAAACACATTTTGTTTTGTTAATGGTGCAAGAACAGCACAAGGGTTCATTTCCTCTGGTGGAAACAATCAGGGAAAAGTCATGTTGTACTTTTGTATTCAGTATTTATAGTCACGGTTTTCAATTAATATCCAGCAAGACTATGAGCAGAGACCTCGTTGCTATTTTTTTGTTATATCCAGAGTTATGGAACAAGAGAGGTACTGCCTAAAAACCCAGGAGTAATCCGGAATTCTTTTATTTGATATTAAACAGACCAAAGCAACAAATCACCCCCAGCAGTTGTGTTTTTTATTTGTAGAGGGAGCTGAACTGGTTGCAGAAAGTGACAGTAAGCATCTATGTGGGAAAAACTCAGCTTCAATATGAAAGAATACAAACTGAATACAAATGTGTGTCCACAAGAATGAGTGCAGAGAGTTGCCAATTTAAAAAATGCTGTTGCACCAGACGCCGACTCTGCCTTAATAAGTGACCAATGAGAGAATAAAGTCTGAATGCAGTCTCTTTTCTGCCTGTGGATGTTTCTTTTGTCTTTTGTCACAGCAGATGGCTGCCCCTCCCTGATACTGGTTCTTCCTGTTAAAGGGAGTTTTTCCTTCCCACTGTCACCAAGTGCTTGCACACAGGGGGGTCTCTTGATTGTTAGGGTCTTCTCCAGAATAATGTAGGGCCTTTACCTTACAATATAAAGTACCTTGTTGTGATATAAATAATCCAGAAATGTACTGAACTGCCAGCACATTATTCAACAATATCATGTTTCAAAGGCTTAGCTAAGCTTATATTCAGTCACAGTGTAAAGAAAATGTCACATCACATATAATATAGCTAATATAGCAATTAGCTTCTGCCAATGCCATGCTAATGTTGCTAAGATGGTGTGGGCCATTTTTCAACCAGTGACAGCTGGGATAGGCTCCACCTCCTCCAACCCTAAGCTGGAAGACCAGGTAAGAAATATGCAGAAAAATGCAGTGACAAAACCATGACCTTCACACAAATTCTGTCCCTCGATTTAACTATGATGACACACAGGAACAGATATATATATTTTTCCATCATAAAAATGTCTACAAAAATAAATGACAATGAAAATAGGGCACCTTTACTGAATGTGTTTTGTAAGCTGATGAATAGTACAGTTTAGTGTTTCACAAACACCAAACTGTACAAACAGCTCCTCTGAGGCACAAGAGTAGCAGGCTTTCATCAATTTAAAAAACAAAGAGAAAAAAAGAAAATCACAGCTGCATCTGGGCATCAGCCACACATAGAACGCATTGCATCATGGATCACACATTAACAGGAAGTGCTATTTAAAACACTGAATGAGAAACAAAGAGCCCGCCGGTCCTGCTTTCATCCGGCGAGCAAATGGCAGCAAGCTGACTCAACTCACAACAACACAAAGCTATTACTGGCAGGGTGTATGTGTGAGTGTGAGCGTAAGGTGCGTTCAACACCGTTAATGCTCTTATTAATTTCCAAAACAACACTGTGGAAACTGTAATGCGTTCAAAGCTGCAGTGACCTACTATAAACCACGAGACACACAGGGACAGATTAAGGACATGTCGATCCTACAGACACACATCTGTCAAGATACATTGGACTGTATCTATATGTGAGGCCATGTACAGTGACACAAGTGATGATGCAGGCCTCAGGACATTTAGCCCATGACATACATAGATCTTCTTTTCACTCATATCAGCAATACCAGCGCTCAGGCCTGTGTTACATAGACGCACCTGTGACCGTTTCTGAAGTTTCGTGTTTTGTTGATGGCACCTGTTAAAACCCTACACTTGGATGGATGGACTTGGCACTATGGCAACAACCTATTTTAGGGATGCAGCGAATTGTTGTTTGGATTGGGCATCTGTGCAATATGAAAAGTGAAAAGGCAGCATCCAGTATCACTGACAATGGGCTTATTTCTGGGGATGATCCATCCAGTTCATTCAATTGACTTTACAAAGTTCATGACTGATATTTAAGGAGCCACTGTGTGACTAAGTGTGATGAGAGTTTTTCTACTGTAGATACCCTTTTTAAGAAAAGAAAATAAAGCAAATAAGTTTCAAACTTCAGCTGCAGTTATTACTTGCGTTTTGATGTAAGAAGAAAGAAAATGTTAAACATGGTAACTCAGGTATGATGTGAACGTAGCTTGAGGCTACAACTAAACCAGTAAGGCGGTGTAAAGGCGAAACCTGCTGTTTAAATGAGGTCCTTTTCAGCCATACTTCTTTTTTTAAGCCCTCTGACATCAATTTTCCCACACTTTTGTATGTTGCATTTTATTCAAGGTTTAATGCCTAATGAACCATTTAAAACAATCTCCATCCCGAGGCCTGCTCTCCCCTGCTAAACAATAACAAGGTACTCCCAATCTACTGCAAATTTAAGCTCTGGATTAGTTTCACAAGAACCCATTACAGAGCCATTAGATAGTTAATCTTGTTTACGGGGGTATTCCTAAAAGCTACAAGTCTCCATGCTGTAAATACAAAACGCACACACACGCCACACCCTGAGAAGCAGGCGTGGGGCTTCCTGTGTTAATAACAACAGTCTCCCTCTCATATGAAAAAGGAAATGACCTATTGCTGCCACTGTATGACCTCTGACTTAAGAAGAAGAAAGAGAAGAAGCCTGCTGCAGGAACACAATGACTTTACTTCGCCTAAACCTGATTCAGCATCTTTTTAAGATGTGAAACAACACATGTGTATTTTTCTCCCATTCCCATTCACAGTCAATCCAACTCAGACATCTAGGACAACGTGCGGGATTATAAACATTGCAATTAGATGAAATTCAACTGTGAAAACTGATACTTTATCTCTTGAGCTTCCTCATTTATACCCCACAATTTGTTAGAGCCAGACTTCAACTACACTGCTGCTGGTGTGAGGAGGGAAACCACTGATTAATGAATGAATGTGTATAAACCAGTCAGCGGTACCAGGAGACTAATCATTTACTGGGCAGTTCTTTAGTTTGCTACTACCCCTTGCCTCAATTCTTTGCAACAGATTCAAGATCAGGTTCAACAAGGTGCTGGAAAAATCTTCAGAGATTTCACACAGTTACTGTAGATCCCGTTGGCTGCACATCCACAATGCACCATGCTCTATTGGACTGAGATCTGGTGACTGTGGAGGCGATTTACATACAGTGAACTCATTGTCAGGTTCAAGAAACCAGTTTGAGGTGATTTGAGCCTTGTGGCATGCTGTATTATCCCGCTGGAGTCTCTGTAAACCCTAGAGATGGCTGTGCAGGAAAATCACAGTTAGTTTCTGAAATACTCTGGCACCAGCAAAGATACCAGATTAAAAGTCAATTAGCCCGTCTTCTCCACTTAGTTTGACATTCAGCAAGTCGTCTCGAGTTGGCATCTGCGTTAACGAACAGTAAATCAGGTGTACCTAATGACCTCTAGTCCACTAAAGTTAACGTAACAGTTACACCTTTTTTTCCCTTAAAAAGAAAAAAAAACTTTGAAAAACAAAACTGATCCTTCACAATAAAAAAATAATTCAACAACAACTGTGGGATAAAGACAGCGCAGAGATAATAAAGAAGGTGGGTTTTGTATTTTTTTAACAAAATGTTTCCTGTGCAGATGTTTCCTATTAAAAGCCTTTTAATCCATCTGAAGGAAGTTTTATTGACTTGCGTCAGCACAGTAGACTGGACATAACTGCAGCAACGTGTTACATTACTGTGCAGTCTTTGAGGATACAATTTCATGTAATTCAGTTTTACTGAGTCAAGACACATCAGAGCAGTTTATTTAGTACAGGCAACACAATACTGTGAAGACATTACATATGCTTGCTGGGGATTTTGATTTTGGCATAAAAGACGTGAAAAATTAAAGGAAAACATGAAAAAAGGGTTCTAATAAGGTGTTTAGGACACCATGTGACTATGCCTGGGCAATATGGAAAAAAAACACCCACCTTACCATGATAACTTGTTTTATATCAGTGATATCAATATATATGACCATATAAATCACTATATCTGTTAGGCTTAACGGTTCCTTTTTACTCTTCATTTAAGATATCTGGGTAATTTGTAATTTAAATATTTATTTTCTGTCTGAAGTTGAACATAATAAATGTACCATTACACAGCTGTGCTTTAATCAAATAACATAAATATATGTAACAAAATACAAAAACTAAAGTTTTGAGGACACAATCCTACAAATATAAAAAGAAATAAAAAACAAAACAAAAAAACAAAACATTCTGCATATATCCTGAGTACAAATTCAAGAATTGTGGTCTGGTTACGCTCCAAGGCAATAAGTACATGAATGAATAAGGCACAGTGCTTTAATGTGTCAGTGAAGTGGGCAGTGAGGCTTGCACATGGATCAGATGTGCGATTTGACCACCAATCTGATGTGGTAGTGAAATGTCTCTACACTCTGTCTGGTGTCTGTCTAAAAGAAGCATATACGTAATGTTTATGTGCAGGGAGCCGGTAACGACGTTCAGTTACTTTCCTCGGCTGCTTAAATCCAACATTTTCGACTTTGCTTTCTGCCATCGTGTCTTTCACAATAAGGCAGGCTGCAGCACTTGTGATATCACAGTATCTGTTGTTTTGTTGTAAGGCATATGTAACATCAGAACAGTTTTAATGCATCTCGCTGTTGTTTCTCTAGATCTCTCAATACCAACTTTGATGACAGTCTAACACACCACTTCAAAACCTCCACATGAGCTGAGATACAAATCGAGCTAGAGCTCTTAATTTGTCAGCCATCTCTACCTGGCAAACCAATGTCAGAAGTCAACAAGTATAACCCCAAAATTTGATGACAGCTTCTACAGTTTGATATGTTTTAAGCTCTTTCCGTGTTCTTCATTAGGAACACGTGTGCACTAACATAGTGTTTCAGCTTCACACTGCATTTTAAGACCGAACAAGTGTAAGGACATTTTTAGTTCTTACCAAGCATGCACTGATACTTTGTGCTCTGCTCAGAGTAATCCAATTTCCCCAATTACATGAACTGTTTGAGTTAATATGAGGGTCATGAGGCAGCCTGCAGGCTAACAGAAAACTGAACCCTTTTTTTGTCTATTTTATGACAAAGCTGAGACACCATTTTCCTTCCATTACGTCTGAGAAACTAAATCAAACAACATAAAATACGAACAACAACAATTAAAAAGACAGGCTGACACAATCTGTGAGAAATATATGAAGCTAGCTAAACTATTTGAAAGACATTAGAGATAAAGAGCAGTAAGTGTGTTAGTGACGTGAACTGTGAGAGGCCGGCTTGTCATACAAAGACTTGTACTATACAGACACTGCAGCCACTGCAAGAATGTGGAGGCTGAGCAGCTGAGACACGAGAATGTTTTCTTGCCCACTGATTAACACAGAGCTCTGTCATCTAACAATAATACAGTGCGACAACAAAGAGGGAGGGAGAAGTGGCGGGGGTGAGGAAGAAAGGACGAAGGAAGGAAGGGAGACTGAGGAAATAAAAGAAGATCTAAAGAATGACCATGTTCACATCTGTTTAAGTTTAGCTACTTTTAAATTCATTAGCCTGCTTATTTACCCACCACGTAGAGCAGAGCATTAACTAATGTGACCAAAGGGACACCAAATAGTTGTGCTACTCAGCAATTACATGTAGTATATTTACTTAAATTCTCAAGGAAGCAGACTACTAAGTTTGCAAAAAATCTGACTGAAATCATCCAAAAACACAAACAGAGCATGTTATCTGCCGATGCATGCATCCAACCGTAAGCATTGCTACAATAATACCATTATTACTGCCTGGTTGCAACATAAGCTACTCTGGAGTTATTATCCAGCCATCATTATACGCCAGTGCCGTAGACATCCCCATAACCCCAACTTGTTGTAGCGTAATGCATACTCTGTATAAATCAGTATTGTGCCCCTACTTTCAACCACGCCATGTAATGTTATGCTGTCACAATGCTTTGTTCTTGATTAATGCTTCTGCTTTTTAAAATGCATATACCAGAAATAAATAGTCACGTATCTGGTTATTGTTTTGCCTGTCATTCATGAACCAAACTGGTCACCGGAGTTTACGGACTATCCGCGGCTAACCACTTTAGCTAAACAATTTCCTGCAGTGACACTAAAATAAATATTCACTTCAGCAGCACGAAACCGACAAGACAGATCACAAACACAAGACTATCATTCTACAAGCAGTATTCTGTAAGCTATTGCTTTTGCCATACTGTATTTTTCTTTTATTTTTAACTATCCTTTTGAATCCAGGAGGACTGAGGGATAGCTATTTCTTGCTTGTGAATTGCATGTCTAACTTGCATGCAAGTTGAGGCTATGATTAAAAACAATTGCTTTACAGTTTTAAAATTAGGTTTTGAACACAAGAAGATCACAGTTCTAGTGTTAAAGTAGTGGACGTAGTTTGCTGTTGTCTACTTCCTGCATAAGTCCAGTTTTTTAAATTTTGGTTGAAGACTTATAGCTATTTACATGAGTATGCATTGTATCTTAAGAGACTGAATTTTCAGGAAATAACGTGATGAACATCATCGTAATTTTCTTAACTGTCACTATTTTTCTGGCCAGTACAGATAAAAAAGATGTTTTGCCTGTGAGCTACCATTCTTGTCAGAGATTTGCTGCATTTGTATTGGCTGAGAGTGCATGAATATGTTTCTCATATTACCAAAGACTGCTGGCTCCTGACGGTTTAACTCTGAATTCTGCAGAGTCAGGCTGTGCCTGTCTGAAGACCTCGAATGTAAAAATATTCTCTGAGCATGTGATGCAGCTGCATCCTTTGGTTGGACAGGAACTCCTCCCTGTAGTACAGTAATGACAGGCTTTACACCACACACACAAATGTGCAGGCAGGCACACACAAACACAACCGACTAGTATAGAGCAACACTTTTAAACCAGATACTTAGTGCGGTGTTAGAACAAAAGGTGTAGAGTTCAAAACTAGAACCAACACATTTGCAGAAAACAACACAGAAAAGGAGAGAGAGAGAGAGAGAGAGAGAGAGAGAGAGAGAGAGAGAGAGAGAGAGAGAGAGAGAGAGAGAGAGAGAGAGAGAGAGAGAGAGAGAGGACAGAAAATGTCATGAGAAAAACCAGAATAATAACGAGGGGAGAGGAGATGAGTCAGGGATTATACAGCTGAGTGAACACTGAAATAACTCTGTGGTTACTGCTATAACTGTTCACTCGTGTAAACTTTTACACACACAAGACATTTTCACACAGTTTCTAACAATTTGTGGTGATATGTAGATTGAAACATTTGAGGAAGTTGAATCTTCAGACAGAAATGACATTTCAATTCCCAGTCAACTATCAGTAATAAGGTCACTTCAATTGTCAAGTGTTTTGTTACTGTCACATACCTCTTAAATTTGAATATACATACCAAAATACGATATTTTACATTTTGATGTTGTGTTTAAATAACGTTCAATTAAAGCTGCACTTGGAGGGTTGTTGTGGCTAGAAGTAGAAAATATTTTGCACTGAACTCTGAATGAGTGGTTGTTATTCCAAACTTACTTGATGATTTTATCCAATAGTTCCATCCCACTTTCTATTTTTGTCAATTAGCAGTATACTGGAGCTGAACAAAGCTCGTAAAGTTCTGTGGAGTTATGTTTAACACAAGTGTAACAGCTGGAATGGACAGCAGCTGTAAGCATTCAGTTAGAACAATAATAATGCTGTGTTTGTTATCGTAAAGTAATAATGGGCCCATGAATTTTCCACGGACACATAAAAAAAAAAAAAGAAATACACAAACTTTAGAAAGCAGACTTTAGTGGACCATGAAAGGACCCAGATGTTTAAGACTGGGTTTGAAGGTTCAGGTTAGAATCAGTTTTACGTTAATTAGAAGGTAGCTATGATGGATGAGGGTAGGGTACGCAGCTAGGAGATGCATGATGTGAATGAGGGTCCTCAAAAAGGGAAGCACTTGGTTTGTGGGAAGGAAGGGGAAGGGGTTTTTCTTGGCGGTTTTCTCATCACTTGCTGCCTACAAAGGAAACAGCCGACTCTCAGACGGGTGGAGTAGCTCCAGGATGCTGAAGGTTCCACTGGGCGAAAAACTTGCTGCCTCAGGCTGAGTTACTGCTGATGAGGACAATGATGAAAACCAGCTTTGTTATAGCAACTGCTGCTGCCAACTGCTGCAGCCCTGAAAAGATACTCAGACACCAACCAAAACACCAAGAAACGAATACGCTGATATTTGATAACCACAAACCACCCTTTTGATTTTTGTTCCCACTGACTATTGGACAGTTCGTGAAGAAGACTGCCCTTCCCTATAGGAAGCAAATCATGTGAAAAATGTCTTCTTTCACCAGTAACAGATTTCACCATTTTAGATATTTGGTCAATGTTGGAAGTTGCTACATCCATATACTGTGTATAAAAGATAGATGTAAGAACTATGACATCACTTCAGTTGTCACCATCTTGTTGTGTTGAAACTGGATGTAACACATTCCCACGCCTTAGTTATTTGTCGATCACAGAGAGGCTCATCCTAAACTATAGCCTTTAGCCACCTTTTAGAATAAAGTGGAAATTATAAATTCAGTATGACTCAAAATGTGAACCTCTAACCAGCCTGTGTCCTGGTGGATACCAACAGTTCAGTTCATTTAGGCTAATAAGGCTAATGCAGTGTCTGTGGTGGTGTCTGTTCAGGTCGTAACAAATTCCAGAGTGGTTCAATTATGGTTTGAAGGTGATCCGAATACAATCAGACCCCAACTACCAGGTGTATATTGCAAGTTTAAGTGAAACTCCTTCTGGTAGCCACGTATCCTTTGCATTTTGGGATGCAACAGCACAGTACAAGTTAGTGAGTCACTGTGAAATGAACGTAATATTCTCCAGTGGTCCAGAACACAGCGCCAGTTGCTCCACCCCAGATACTTTAAACTGAAATATGTCACTGCAAAACCATTCTTACTTGGTTTGTAGTGATGCATTTTGGTTCACTTAGATATCGCTTGGATTTTTCTGTCTTAAAAGAAACCAAACCACGGGAAAAAGCTACAAGTTTACAAATTCATCAACTGAATTGGACCAAAGTAAACGAACTATAGATATGAAAACACTATGTTATAGCTAGCAGCAATGTGGTGACCAGAGACCACAGATAGTCAGTGACTAGATAGTACAGCAACTTCCCTGACATATTAGCGATGACAAAAAAAATAGCCACTGAGAAGTTAACCTTTTTTCAGCTTCAAAGCAACTGAATCAAAGTTGAGAGTTCAGAATGCTGCTGACTGACATGAGACATAGCAAATACATCAGAGGGTTATCTAAGCAAGCAGAACCTAGAATGTGAACAAGCAACCACCCATCCATGACAAAGCCACACGCACGCAAAGAGCAAGTTTCTTCCTGTGTTGATGGCCTTTAAGGAAGCAATCTTAGCAATTCTTCATCTGCAACCCTGAAGCTAATAGAGTTACTGCTGCTGACGATCCCTCCCCTGCCTTTGCTTGACTCTTGAAATATCTGATGATGATTCTTACCAAAACTTTGAAGTTAAAAAAATATATATATTCAGGAGTCCCTAGGGAAAACAGAAAAAAAAACAGAAACCACATACTAAGAATGCGGTACAGGAAGCAGAAAAGAAGAAATGAAGAAACAAATAAAGAAAGACAAGAATGAAGCACAGGAAATAGTAAAGTGGGAGGAAAAGACAAAATAAAAAGTGAATGAAATGGAATGACAGGACCCGGGGTTGCCATGACAACAACTTTCTGCATGAATGCAGAGTCATATCTGTGCAAACATGCATGTGTGTGATCCCGTACACATCAGCAGCTGCAGTAAGTGTGTGTGCTTGCGTGTGTGTGGTTAATGTGCATCTTGTGGCCAAAAAATGCTTTTGTCTAAGCATTTCCAGTTCTAAACATAGATGCAGTGTGTATGTGTGCGTCCTCCCACAGGAATTCAGCATGACCTATTTCTCAACCCATGTCCATCTGCCGCAACCTCACTCACACACATTCCCAAAAACAGCCAGTAGAAAACATCACATTGGTTTTAAAAAGGTCTATTTATGGCAGAAACATACACACACCAGGGCTCGCAAAATCGCTAGCCCGACGTCCCGGGGCTAGCGATTTTTCCAGTCGGGCTACCAAAATCTAACTCAGCCCTGCCCGTCGGGCTATCGTAGGAAGGAAAATATATGTCTATGCTTTTGCATTCTTTCGCCAATGTAGCTGAGTAATTATGTCATTGGCATCGATGAGCCACTGTCAATATGTGACATATTGAAATCGCGTTTGAATTTGCGCTTGTTTTTTGCTTTCACTTTCATTTTGCGATCGCGCGAACGGTGTATAGAGAGCAGCAGTACTGATTGGTGAGTGACGATTAATTGCGCACCAATTCCTCTGACATCATCTTATCACTCATTGGCTTACTATTCAAACGCGACAAGTGAAATCTCTCGCAGCAAGCTTAAACATGTGAGAGGTTGAGTGCGCAAAGAATCGCTGACCATTATGTAAGTACGTGTGTAAAAGCAGCAGGATTTACGCTGGTATTTTAGTTCTGCTCAGCCAAATAAGACAGGTCAGGGTGAAGAAGGGGCAGCCAAAGAAAAGCTTACCACAAAACGGAAAAGTTATGACAAATCAGACTATGAGGCAAAAAGAAAGCGCAGGTTTTTTGGTTTAATGGACAAAAGAATTTCTGTGGCTGGAATATGACAAGCTAAATAACATGATGTTCTGCCAGGTGTGTTGTGAGTTTCATTTGATTTCTGAGTCGACAAGCACCTTTGTTACTGGGACCAGTCATTTTAAGAAAGACCCCATGAGGACCCATGAGAAATGCAAGAAATGCATTATTGCTCAGTCTGCAGTATCTTTCCCAGAACAAACAGCAATTGCAAAAAAACATACTAAAAATAAACCAAGCACAACAAGAACTCCTGAAAAAGCTGTTTAGAACAGCGTGCTATAAGAGTGAACTATATTGGCAAAATTTAGCAGTCTTTGCAAACTTCAAAAAGCAAATGGCCTAGATCTTGGTTCCACTTACCTCTTACCCGTGACTTCAGTGGAAATTTCAGATTTAGGATCTGACACAGACTGATTCATGTTCTACACAGTTCTTACGAGTTCATAGAAATTTCTGTTCAATTTGAACCAAGTATTTGAGTTGATGGTTGTAATTTTTATACAGTTGTTGTGATTTGTATTTTAACAATTTTTTTGATAAATTTTTGTTTCCGTTACAATATTATACTTTAATGTATAATATTGTAAAGGAAACAAAACATTAAAAAATAGCTTTCTTTTTTATTCGGGCTACTTAAATTTATTTTGGGCTACCAAAAACTGAAGAATGCCTGCCCGAAGGGCTACCAGAGATTTTGAAATTTTGCAAGCCTTGCACACACACACACACACACACACATTCCTCTCTCTTTAAATTTATTTAAAAATGATCTACAGTAACTTGGCAGTAAACAGTGGTGAGTGACTAAAAATCTAATATACTGGCATGTGGCTCACCGAGTTTGTAATCACACAACGATTTTCTCTTTAATATAAAATAAAATGTTTGAGTATTTTATTGTAATAGCTTGTTTTAAACTTAATTTTAAATGCAGGATGCATCAAAATATATAAAATATATTTTTTAAAAAAAGGATAACACTGGTGTACACTGCTTCAGAGTCTGTGACCTTGACAGCTATAATTTGAAACAGCATAAATCTAACTGTAAATGAATACATAACTGTTGGTCAAAGATTTCACAGAAGTAGAATGACCACAGGCCACAATGAGGTTGGAGTTTGGTGCTGCAGGAAACCTGAGGTGGCAAGATGGGGCTTAAGTTACTCTAAAGACAAAGAGATTTGGTGATGCATTCAAAAATTTAGTCAAATCAGCGAAACTTTTCAGGTTATTCCAACTTGAAACTTGTTTGACTGCTTGACCACTTCAAAACTGTCTTCTCCAGACCTGAGCTGCTGAGTTGTGAATGCACTGCTGAGAATTAATTAAAGCTGTAGATAATAACAGACTTTCCAACATGATTTGTGATAGTTGTTTCGATCTTTAAAACCTTCAAGCACAGACAGACAATGCTTGGCACCCATATGTGCGAGCATATGTCTAGGTTAAATTTACATTGATATGCTGTACAGATTGTTAGACTGGATCAGTAGAAGGGAATAGATTTCTGAGATTGACCATTTCACTATCAGTCCCCTGTTCTGAATTCCACCCAATCCAATCCATTTCCAAACTTCTCCTGATCTCCTGTTCAGAAAGGTCATTTTCAAGTGACTTACCTATAGCATAAAGTCCAAACAAGATGACGGCTGGATATGTTTATGCATAAGTTCCACAACCACAACTTCACTGACAGTTGTATGGATGAGTGCATGAAGGGGATGTAAGCAGAGCCATAGGATAGTATGCCTATGGCTCATGATGGCCCCACATCATGTGCTGCAGCACACAAGAATCAGTTTGTTTGATCTAATATCAGATTTTTGTACCTGTGAACTGAAGACTCCAGACCACTGTTTGTTCCTGCAGACTTTAAACTGTGGCTGTCCCACATATTTCTGACAGTGCCTGCTGGTGACGGTAAACGCCTAAAGCAGTCGTGTGCTGTGACTTTACAGAAAGGCAAGCAGAGTTGATGCAAGCCCTGCTTGCCTTGCTTGTCCTAAGAGAGCTTCACTGAGCTAAAGTATGTAGACAACAGTCTGCAAATCTGTGTGCCGTCTCTGCATAGAACTGCGACTTTCCACTGCTGCTCATCTACATAAATGGACTAACTTTACTGGTTCACAGAGTTTATTTTTTGTCATTTTCTTTTGTTTTTCAATTCTTTAATAGTGCACTCAGAATTCGCACTTGTACTTTTACACCCTGCAACACAAATCACGTTCTCGCTGCCAAAATGATATGCATGCAAAAACACTGAAAAAGGAAAGACCGAGCAGTACCTACTGAAACAACAGGATGTAAACTTCCTGTTTGCATCCTTCAACATATTATGGAAGCTGCATTCATCTATGTAAATAGAAATCAAGGAAATAACAGCAATGGTGGTGCTAAAGTCCATAAATATTTCCTATTATGATGCCCAGGACACAAACATGCAGCACCAAATCAATGGAAGATTCACATATAAAATCATTGTTCCCTGCTGTCACTTCCCACCATGTTAAAAATTAACTGAGAAGTACCCTTAAGGTTACAGTGAAAACAAATCTCCTGAAGAGTCATTTTGGCTTTTCAGCTGGATCCTCCTTAAGGGATTTGGTGACTGAGAGAATGTGTTCACGCATTAAAAAGAAAAAGGAAATGAGACTTTGTTTGAGGGTCCATGCCACTCCCCCTCCTGCCTGGTCACCCGTTCCCTTTGCTCCATTTGTCTCTGAATCTCTATGTTTTGTTCTCCAGAACAACCGAAACGACTGTTACGTAACAGAGCCCAAGCAGTCCAAATGAACATCCACCCACATCAACTCTGAGAACAGTCATGTTCAGCGTGCAAAAGGGCTTACCAGCACATACACACAGGCAAGGGCTTAATTCCTTTTAAGGACAAAGCAGACCCAAAAACAACAATCTGTGTGTTTGTTTTGTTGTGCCATAATTCACTCATGTGACAGTTTCATCGTCCTGCTGCCCGTCTCGCTTCTCTGCCTATCTGGAAGAAAAAGTAGGACCAGGGGAAAACACCCAAAAACTAAAAGTCTGCTGCTTTATCATGTACGAACAAGCACACACACACACACACACACTGACCTAACTTGGGTCCACAGTATTACATAATTAAGTCCTTAGAAAAATAATATGACACAGTCCATGTTGTAATGTTAATGGTCGAGCAGCGAAGTGAAATGATTTGTGAATTAGCAACATTTACATGCAAGTTTGACCTTCTGTGTCCACTGTCAATTCTGTAATATTACAGATTCTATAGCGCACCAAATGGAGTCATTGAAAGTAAGTCTTTTTAACCACTGTGCCCTACTCACTGGTTGATGACACTTCCTGTTTAACTGTTGAGACCAAAGTACTACCTTTGGCATAGTCGGTTATCCTGAGTTCAGAATATACGATACTGTTTGTCTGATATCATCAGTGTCACATTAGTGTAAATAGAGGCCAAATCCTATGAATGCACCTATTCATATGCCCTCTATTGATACTGGCACACTTAATATAGCCAAATCAAAGGCGGGTGTAAAAGCAACGAAAACCAAATAAAACATGACACCTCCCCTATTGATCAAATTATTGTTTAGATTGCTACTGGCCTATAATCTCACAATTGGTGCATTCCTAATAAACTCCTGCCGTGTTTTGACCGAGGGAGGGACATTGCAAGTTTGTCCCAACTGCAGCTTAGCAACAAAGAGAAGGAAAGTTTTATGATACTATTAGGGCTGCCACAAACAATTATTTTGATAGTCGACTAGTCACCGATTATTTTTGCGATTAGTCGACTAATCAGATCATGCATCCATTGGACGTACAGCGTACAGCTTATTGCATGCATCTGCTGTTATATAACTATCATTAGCTTACAGCGTGTTACAAGTGTTTAAGGTGCTAACTAAAAATAAAGACAAGATGAGAGTCTATTAAATTTTAATGAAATCTGCAGATTGTTTCGGTGAAGTTTAATAAACTCCTTGCTATCTAAAATATAACAGGACACCGGAGTATATTCTCAAGCATCTCACACTTCTGATAATCAGTTGTCTGCTTGACGTTTATTCAGCTGTGTAAAAACTATAACTTTAATCTCAGCCAAACCGATTTACTCAGGAACAAATAAAATACTACAAAAAGCCAAACAATAACATTTTTAAGTTATCTAAGTGACTTATATATCGTGTTTAACCTGAGTAGTGAAAGACGGCGGTGGGTTTGAAAATGATTTGCCGGGAGTCCGGTGTTCTCACGGTTCTAGTGAGCCTTGCCCCCAGCTAACTATCGAGCTAGTGGGTAACAGACGTCTCAGAAAACGTCGGAGCGCTTTTGAAAATATGTGATGTCTTGATAAACTGAGCAGATATTTGAAGTTTACACAGCTACATTCTCACCTGAAAACATGTTAAACGTTTATTTTGTGACCCAAAAAAAATAATAAGAGTAATATTAAAACTAACTAGCTGCCGCCATTGTTAGAAACTGAGCTGGGCTGCGCTATGAATTCTGGGACACAGCTACTTCTTCTTCTTCGAGGTTTAACGGCAGCTGGCATCCTTGTACATGCAGTGCATGTTTCAGTCCGTTATTACACTCTTAAATCCTACTACTTATTCCTGCGTCTTTTGTGATCTTACAAAGCTTCAAACAACGCGTTGACGGTTAAATCAGTCGTCGGCAATTTTGATAGTCGACGTAATCGTGACTAGTCGACTAATCGTGGCAGCCCTAGTTACTATGCTCACATTCAGTCATATCTATGCAAGTTCATATGTTGACACAAAGCCGAGGCTGTTTGATCAGTATAATTTGGACTAAGTACTCTTTTGCACAGACCAGTAGGAAAATGTACCGCCTCTGAGCTTTTGTGTGTGTGTGTGTGTGTGTGTGTGTGTGTGTGTGTGTGTGTGTGTGTGTGTGTGTGTGTGTGTGTGTGTGTGTGTGTGTGTGTGTGTGAAGCTGGGGGATCTGTCTGTCTGACCCAGTGACCAGCTGACAATCACAGATTAGTATTTAGATTTAGGGAGTTGGTGTGATTATTGTCAGGGCAGACAGGGGAGTAAAAGTGACAGTCAGTGATGATGACAAATACACTGTATGTGACTCTTTTTTTTTAATCCAAACCAATGCTGACATTTCACTGATTTCAAGAAATAAACTGTCCAACAGTTGTCATTCATTGTGTATTATTATTTTTCCCTACCAAAGTTTCTCATTTGAAAGCCAAGATGTGCAAATTATTTTCATGGAGAAGCTTCAGACACAAAAACCCACTCAAATTTGTTTCTATAAGTCAAAAACAGACCCTACACTTAAAAAAATACATAGAACAGAATAAGAAAAAATAACAGATAAACACTGAGAGTCTCAAACAATCAAAAAAAGACAGGTTTCACTTGTTTTACAAAAAAGGGAGGAGAGAGATAGAAGCAGAGATTTTACAGTAAAGATGAACTCAGACAGTGTGAGAGATGGCGAGGGGGAAAAAAATGTTATCTTTAAAAATAGCAAGAAAAAAAGAACATGGAGGAAGAAGGGGAAGAGAGCTGGCAGGCAGGGACATTAACAGGATTAGTGAGGGGGAGTTTCCTCAAACTGGCAACCCACCAGGCACACTGTCAACACATATACACACACACACGCACACTCATCATCATCATCAAATGCAACAACAAACCCCCCACTACTGACCCACATCTTTCTCTGCTGTCGGCATATCACTAAACTGTGAGGCCAAATGTGTGTGTGTGTGTGTGTGTGTGTGTGTGTGTGTGTGTGTGTGTGGCCACTGGCAGGGCTGCAAGGGATGGCAGCTTACAAAACAGCACCCACTCCCACCAAAACCCTGGCACACTGACACACAGACATGATTCCTGGCATTGTAGAAATGTTAGGTTATGAAGCCTTAAAATTCAAAATACTACAACTGCAGGGAGCGTCCAGGGAGGGGCTCTGTCCCTCACAGAAAACTGATTTCCTTAGTTAGCATCATTAGCTTAATGATGCCGTTTTCAGCTTGGAAAAAGTGCTGCTTTTAGTTGGTACAGCATGTTAATTCTCCGGGGTACCCTTCATAACTCCTTCAGACATTCGAAGCTTTCCTAAATAATTTAATTGCCCAGACACTGATTGGCTGGCACGCCACAAAAAACCCACCATCTCGACAATCCTGTGTGTCAACGTCTGCACAGAGGCGAAAAAATGAAACACTCTCTTAGCATCAACCTCAAACGAGGAAAAGATGAAGCCCACAGACATTACAACAACAACACTAGTCAGAAATAAAGTATCATTAATATAACTCCAGCATCCACAAACATCACAAACGCATTTTATTTTATTTCACGCATGTGTGTGCGTATGTGTTTGAGCATATGTGAACGCTTATTTATGTATGCTGGGATGTGCTTCATGGTGAATTAGGATAAGCCTGAAGCAGAGGGGTATGGAAAGTGTGTGCGCTCATCACAGTGAACTGGTTATTGATATGGATGTGTGTGTATGTGTCTGGATGACAGTATGATGCCAAGAGGATTTAAGTGGGAGATAGAGAGGTGTGTGTGTGTGTTGGTTTTGGGGGTGACTCTGGCCTACATTTGGAGGGATGAGAGAGAGTTCCTCTTTATTTATTCAAAGCGTCTGTCGGGACAGACCAAAACTGTACATCTCTGATTTAGAAAGACACAAGGTGGTCTCATTTTGTTTTAAAGCTGGGATGCAATTTCATTTTTTTATTATGCAGTACACATTTTTAAAGTTTCACTAAAATTTAATTGGATCACAATAGGTCACACTTCACTGAATGACTTTTTCAGGGTCGTGGGGGCGCTGGAGCCTATCCCAACTGTCTTGGGGCGAGAGGCAGGGTACACCCTGGACAGGTCGCCAGCATGTCGCAGGGCTAACACATAGACTGAGACAACCATTTGCACTCACATTCACACCTATGGGCAATTTACTGTTTTTCAATTAACCCTATCCCCACTAACTGCACATCTTTTGACTGCGAGAAGAAGCCGGAGTACCCGAGAACATGCAAACTCCAAACAGAAAGACCCCAGCCTGATGGTGGAATTGAACTAAGGATCTTCTTGCTGTGAGGCAACAGTG
Organism: Neolamprologus brichardi; assembly: GCF_056152115.1. Lineage (NCBI taxonomy): Eukaryota > Metazoa > Chordata > Actinopteri > Cichliformes > Cichlidae > Neolamprologus > Neolamprologus brichardi. The sequence continues at coordinate 11,245,076 of NC_142119.1, forward strand.
CAATCCACTGTGCCACCACTCCACTGAATATGTTATATATATATGGACTGTGGCACCATATAACAGACTACAAACTGCAGATGGTGTCAGATCTACATGAACAAAAAGCAGAACTGCACTGGTGTCCAAATAATCGTCTGAAAGGGGACCACGCATGCTTCAGCTAGTTTTCTCTTGTATACGCTTCATACCAGGTTGCACCTTCATAACTGTCTTAATTCTTTGTGCCATGGATTCAACAAGGTGCTAGAAACATTAGTCCTTCCACATTTTGTTCCATATTGACATGACAGTATCACCGTTTCAGCAGATTTGTGAACCGCACATTTTTGATGTGAATCTCTCATCTGCTTCAGCGTAGAGCGTTTTCAGAGATGATCTTCTGCATACCTTGGGTGTAACAAGTGGTCATTTGACTTATTGTTGTTTTCCTATCAGCTTGAACCAGTCTTTCCATTCCTCTTTAATGTCAGGGACAATTAACAGAACAATATTTAACATTTCTAAAAGCATTTTTTGCTCAGAGAACTGCTGCTCACTGGATATTTCTCTTCTTTTTTCTCTGTAGAGGTTTACTAGTGTAAATCCCAGCAGCTGCACCAATCATAACACATTCAAAAATCACTTAATTCACGTATTTCTCCCTTTCTGATGTTCTGTTTGAACTTCAGCAGGTCATCTTGACCATGTCTGCATGTCAAAATGAACTACGTTACCATCTGATTGGCCTATTAGGTATTTGCATTAACACTGAATTGAACAGGTGTACCTAACAAACTAGTTCATGTGTGTATCTTTCTTCTTGTTTTGTCCCTGGTTGACGGTTGGCAGGGGGTGCCGTAGAGTTTCCATCCCGGTCAACTATGCACTTCCAGGGCTTGCAATCTCTGGCCTTGACCTTTGCTTGCTTGAGGGTTAGACGTCGTTGTTTAAGATTGTTTTCAATTTGCTTGATCCAACTCTTCTTGGGCATACTATGCTTGATTCTCCACTGGGCGAGGTGCTGCTGCAGAGGAAGGCGATATAGCAAGCGACGGCTGCTCATGCGGCAGACATGGTCAAACCATTGCTATCATTGCTTTTCCATCACCTCTTCCATTGAGGGCTCCTGGTGACATTGACTACGTATTGCACTGTTGCTGAGACGATCACGGAGGGACACTTGGAGAATCTAACGCAAACACACATTTGGAAGACCTCGAGCTTGTTGAGGTCGTGGTAGAGGATGACCCAGATCTCGGATCCATAGAGAAGAATGGGCAATACCAGTGTGCGGCACCACTGGATTTGGTGATGAAGGTTACGTTTGTCTACTTCCAGAGGCACCATCGGAGGAAGACGAATGCCACCGCCGCTTGACTGATTCTTCATGTGTGTACTGCCCCAGGGTTGTAGTTCCTATTAAACATAGTCAGCGTTTCTAATAATAAGATCAGAGTATGTACAAGTAAATCCTGTAAGCCAAAAGGTCAGACTCAGTGAGAGCAGAAAACATAAAAAAGACAAAAAAAAAACCAAACATAAGACACCCCCTTTAACTGGTCCAGAGGAGACCATTAAGAATAGGGGCACCAGGCTCATCTGTAACTATCAGGTTATGTTATTGCTGTTCAATACAAACAGCTTGCTGTAAGTCAGCTGGATGAGGTGTGATTAGTCAATGTGAAGCTAAACAAACTAAATACAAAAGAAGCAGTTTCTCTCAGCTGACCACTGGTATAAAACCAGAACTGAGCGTATCCCTAAGCATAACAATGACGCTATAGCAGAGTGATGATTTAGTGAGCTCACAATAATTAACACACAGGCAGACACAGTTTATAGGTGTAATCACATGGTGCACTGTGCAGCAGAGAACACAAGGAAGTGACCTTCAGATTGCAAAAGGCCTGAGGAAGGAAATTTGTTCCCTTCCAAGGTTATCTAGAGAGACCGCTCAGAGGGGCACACTATCGAACAAGAATGCAGGTGGGGACGTCCTGATGCAGACGAGCGGTTCAAATAATTAGGTATTTTCCTTGGACCTTCCCATGTCATGACTGCTGGGGTGGGGGTGTAAGTGTTACTCCAGGACACCACACAGCAAGACAGTGTTTCACCTGCAGCAAATGTGGACCATTAGTACATTGCACTTCTCTGGAATTTCTTTAGTGGAAAATTTTAAATGAGCAGCAAACGCTTAAAAAAAATCATTCTGTTTTTTTCCGTACATGTCTAAATGTTAACGTTAACATCTGCAACTGCCATTCATGAATCAGTGAATGGTGGTAGCTAACCCTGCCAAACCTGAGGTAATAAATCCATGTGCTGAATGAAGAGATGCAGGTTTACATGAGCTGACTGAGGCTGTTCTTTGGTCTGTCAGTGTGTTTGTATTTTCAGCTCCACAGAGCAGCTTCAGAGACACGTCTGATCTGTGCGGCGCGCAGCAGCAGATGACAAACACTGATAGAAGAAAGCCTCAAAAGATCTAATTCAGTCACAGGCACACAAGATGTGACCACACGCATGCTGCACTGCCATAATCGCAAGCACATAGTAGACTACAGGACAAAACGTGAACATGAAAGAAGAAGAGGGAAAAAAATGCTTAAAACATGATGTAATGTATGACATCAGTGTCAAGCGATGTGTAAAGCGATGATACTGCCTCAAGTCAAATCCTGGCTTACGGGAAAGTGTCAGGTATCAAAAGCAAAAACCTTTTCCTTATATGCTCAGTGATCGAGTGTCCCACAAGTCATGCCCTCCTGATCCTTCCTAATCCTTTCTGTTAGAGCCGTAACTAACGGTTACTTAAAATATTTTCCCACCATTAATGAAATAATTGTTTGATCTGTGAAATATTAGCCTGTCACAGACTCCCAGAGTCTTTAGCTTTGACTGGGAAGTTCTGACCTTAATGTTATAACCAAGGAGCGGCTTGATACCAAAGACCACCTTAAAACAGAGGGGCTACAGTGTATCGCATGCTTTTAACTAAACCGAGTTCAATTACTTTTGCTTAAGCAACACTGTAAGTCACTGTCACTGGTGTTCTGAATAATGCAACTGCACATCGAAGGCTTTCCTCATATCATCCAGATAACCAGTCTGTCGCAGGGCCTTTTAATAACCAATCAATGCTAAATTAAAGAGCAAAGCATTGCTAGTCTCTTCCTCAGAGCGATGATATTAGTGGACACCCAAAGCCGAGGTATCATACACAAAGTGGAAAAAGTATATTTCAATTTGGTTATCGGTAAATGTCCAAAAGGCACAGGAAGCGCAGCACACGTGGGCCACAAAAGGTGTTAGTTTACAGAAGTTAGCATTTAGCTCCAATGATAGCCTCTCAGAGCTGTATGTGACTCTCCAGTGTAATGTTAAATTTATGTTTGCTGTGTTTTACTTCACTAGGAGAATAAAAAAAAAAATCAGCATTGCATTAGGCAGCCATGAAGTAATAATTATATAAGTCCAGCTGTAGCTGCAGCTACGCTTTACAGTTGTGGTGAGGGGGTGGGGAGATACTTGGCTTCCTTAACAGGAAAAGCTCCAAGGCACTGCCTCCTGAACACAATGTAGTGGGGAGCAGTTACTTCCCTCCTCTGTGCTGGTGAGAAAACCAGCATCTCCACCCTCATTTCCTCACCTTACAGTATCATTATCACAACTCCACCCATCTTCAGGTTAGCTTTTGCTCCACTGACTAAGAGCAAAGCTAGTGCAAAGACACTTACAGCTCTGCAAGGTCTGCAAGCCTCTGGACATCTTTGTCATTAACTACATTTACAATAATAAAATAAAACAGAGGCATACAGTTCACCATTATCATCACTATTAATGAGTAATTAATTAATAATAGTGACATTGCCACGGCTACCACAGTAGACAACTTTGTAAAATAGCTGGGAAAAAAAGATTGTAAAATTGAGTAACGTAGAACAGTAGGTCTGTGGTGGCAAACCTGAGAGATAAGGCATGTTTATTCTATTCTTTATCTTATATTTAAAAAAGCTGATGTATCCAGAAGTGATGGGCATCTAGTAAGAAATTAGTCACAGGAACATCCCTAGTTTGGGCAGATGGTAGCTAACTTCAATGTTAGCTTGACCTCATTTTTGCTGTCTTTTGTACAATTACACAGAATTTCTCAAAGATGATGTAATATGTGACATCAGTGTGACAGCTTCAATGTGTAAAAAGATGTCACAGCCTGAAGTTATATCCTTATAGGTAGGTGTCAGGTGTTATGCTCAGGGATCAAGTGTTCCACGTGTCATGGCCTCCTCTGAACAAAGACTAACTAAGACATTATTATTTCATCAGGAATCTTTTTTCCACCATTAATGAAGTTGTTGTTGTTTTTTCAGAGAAGTGCTTTTTTCTATGTTTTTGCCCAATATTCTCTCTCACAAACACACACACACACACACATATATTCAGGCAAGGCATCAAGCCACTGTCTTTCCTTTAACTTAGTAAATGCTAAGATATGTAAGCAGACTCTGTGAGCACAGCGTAGCAGCATGAGAAAAGGCTCAGCACATTCATGCAGTGGTTCTCCAGATGAGAACAATGACCACAAGACAAGAGACTCAACACAGCTGAATGACACTGAAGACTGGCAGCAGCTGAACTTTCAGAGTAAGAGAAGGGAAGGTTGCAGTAGCTGATGGATCACATCACCATTTTGGATGGATGATTAAAAAAAAAACTTGATAAATATTCTGAGGAGCTGTCAATATATCAGGGGAAACCAGCGTGGGAAACGCTGTAAAACACCCCTATTTTTGTAAAAGGCAAAAAATAGTCGCACAGACTTTTTAGACTATTCAAGTTTCCAAAAATCTTGCCCATCCATGCGTTGATCCAAGCTGACAAAACCTGGACTCGGTCCTGTTAGATTGCACTCTCCATCTCAGTCCACTGAGCTCTTTTCTGATGTCCCTGAGCTCCTCACTCTCTCCAACTGGCGTCTCTGTAGCTCTTCATCCCTCAGAGAGAAAACCATTAAATGCTCCATTAACTGCTTCTTTAACTGCCTCATTCTATATGCATGAGCCGCTGGTCCTCCCTCTTAGAGTCCTCTGAGAACAAATCAATAGGAGGCGGCTGAAGGTGAAGCTCACAGTGAGGGGTAATGTTAAGACATCTAATCATGAGGAAGGAAAGCATGCACTTCTGTCTTTTGGTTCCCCAAATTGTTAAAATGTGTTAATTAAAATTGTGCTTTTTGACACTTTCAAAAGACCACTCTGCTGTGGTTACTCTGTCCTCCAAATATAAAAGTGTTTGAGGATCTGAGGGTGTGTGTTTCCGTCACAGCTGTCACTACGTTCAGGTGTGGCGCGAACACTGAGCAGACAGTGCCTCCTCTAACCCCACATCCCAACACATTCCTGGAAATCCAACGCTTCCTGAAAGGGAAGGAACAGCACTGAGGTATAGGAAGTGAGGGTGGTAATGTCATGGGGGATAAATCATGCCTCAGGCACACATTATGCATCCATCTACACACATTAAACACACACAGACACACACACAGCTGCATCCTTCAAACCTTTATTGCACTCTTTCTGTATCGTTAATGACTTCTATAATATTGTAAACCACTATCGGACCAACATGGCAGCTTGTTGGTCTATTGACTGGTAAAATATTGCATAGTCAAATCAATAAGCAAGTTGCCCACAAATTATACAAGGACCCCACATCATTGTTTACAGTTTCTATGAGAAAAAGAAAAAAATATTCTTTTCTTCAGAAAAAAATAAAAATCAGAGTAAACTGCGGGAAGAGCGATCGAGTAAACCTGTCCTCCCTGTGACAATGGCAAATGGTTCTTTGGTCAGGTGGGAGGGCCCTTTAGAGTTTTGCTTACAGATCCGGGGTCAGGACCCGTTCTGTGTTAAATCTGGTATCTGGTGAAATAAATAGACCTGACTATAAGTACAAGTCGTGTTGACAGATTTCTTCAACAAATATGGAAAACATACTTAAATTGGAAAGAAAAAAAACCTCCCTGTAAATAATTTCAGCATCTAAGACCTCTGCAAACCCCGGACTGCTGTTTTACTGTATTCATTTTCTTTTCCCCCAATCACTCTGCATCTGCTCCTATCCCAGCTGACATTATAGCGATAGGTGGGTACACCCTGAACATCACCAGTCCAGTGACAGCGCTTCTCATGCAGCAGTTTTAGGATAAAAAATACAATCGTGGCTTAAAGTTTGGGCAGTTGCACCACTACAAAAACTACAAACTTCTCAAATTCCTCCTCAAAGAAAAGTCTAAAGTAAAGAAACAGAGCATCTATTAGTAGAAATAAATAAACTGCATTCATATAGCAACAGAAAACAAGCATTTATTAACTGTGTATTGTGCAGCTAATTCTCCAAAAGCATCTTGCTGCAAATAGTGAATGTCCCAACTAAAATTTGATCTACATAATTTAAAGGTATGATTTCAGTTGGGTTGGCTATTAAACAAAAAATGGGGAAAAAAAACTATTATCATTATTAATATTATTGTAGTCACTTTTGATTGGTAACTTGGTCTGTGCTCTGGGACTTCCTCCACCTTTCATGTACACACTTGGAAAGTAACCACAGTGCAATAAAAAATGCTGAGATATGGCAATCCGACCTGCTGATGGTTGGAGAATGTCTCACTCCGGTAGGGTTGATGGTCAACAAAAAAACTGCCTATTAACAGAATAAATCGCAGATATACTGATGAACATGCTTATATGTGCAAATGCATTTAAGTACAAGTGGAGAACAATTTGAACTTTTTAACTGCATATAAAAATTTGCACAGTACACCTGACAAACGCATGGAGGTTGTTGTTGTCAGTTTACACACATATTGTAAAGCTCTTTGTGTGCGTGTCTGTGTGTTCATGTCTGTCCACTAAAAAAAAAAAACTGCCAAACACTGCAGAAATGCGTATTGTCTAGAGCTGGGTATGTGTGGGAAGCACATGCTCACACACATAAAACCCACAGCAGACAGACAGAGCATTAATACCAAAAAGCTCATCAGTGTGTCCACTGTAGGACAGTAACACAACCACACAGCAGCACAGAGGCAGCTACAGTGTTTTTCTGCATCTATGTAGTAATATGAGGAGAAGATGATTAATTGATGAAGAAATTAACTGAATAATTCATAGCCCCATCATACATTTTACACCTGTGATTCAAGCCTTCCAGATATAAACATGTTTGTATATTAGTGATACATTTATTACAAAACGAGCGCTCCATGGCCGAGGACCATTTAGACACCGGTGTTGAAGGAATACCTCCAGGTCCCTTTTTCAGTGAGGTACAGGGCTTATTAGTAAGTCAACATTTTTTAGACTTAACCGTGGAGCTGGATCCTGCTGACCCTCTGCTGATTGTTTCCTCCATGCCACGTTAGCTCTCGGGCTAGATATCAGTGCACGGCTGCTGACAAGTAGAGCAGCCAACAAAGAACATGAAACTGAATTGAACTGATCACCTTATACATTAGCCCATCACTAGAGGACTAATTATTGTTATTGTCACTAGAAGGTACCAGACGTACAACTCGGTGAATCTAAGTGTTAATATTTTAATTGATTGCCAAGGTCATTAAATTGTCACATGTTATGTGGCCGTGGCCATCTGTCACCAGATGACGCTGCAGCTCCGATACTGTTGTAGAAAACTGTCATAACTTTAAGCCTATTATTATTAGTTATTGTGAAGGCAAAAGAAGGAGATTGTGGATCTTTTATGGGAATGAATGCTGGAGATTATGTCATGCTAACTGAGTTAGAATAGTGAACTGGATGTGTTAAAAAGGAGGGTGATGTTTGAAATGATTGTTCTTCCTGTTAACCATGGTTATCTGCAAGGAAACACATGCAGCTATCATCGCAGTGCATAAATAGGGCTTCACAGGCAAGGGTGTAGTTGCTACTAAGATTGCACGTAAATCTACCATTATCGGATCATCAAGAACTTCAGAACTTGCTCAGGACTGGCAGCAGGCAGGTGTGAGTGCATCTGCATGCACAGTGAGGCCAAGACTTCTGGAAGATGGCCTGGTGTCAAGAAGAGCAGCAAAGAAGCCACTTCTCTTCAAAAAACAAACAAAAAGAAAAACATCAGGGACAGACTGATATTCTGTAAAAAAGTACAGCGGGTGGACTGCTGAGGACAGGCGTAAAGTCATTTTTTCTGATAAAGCCCCATTCCGATTGTTTGGAACATCTGGAAAAAAGGATGTCTGGGGAAAAAAAGGTGAGCGCTACCATAAGCCCTGTCTCATCCCAACAGTAAAGCATCCTGAGACTATTCATGTGTGGGGCCGCTTCCTCACAATTTTACCAAAGAACACAGCTATGGATAAAGGATGGTACCAAAACATCCTCCGACAGCAACTTCTTCCAACCATCCAAGAACAGTTTGGTAAGGAACAATGGTTCAGCACGATGGAGCACCGCGCCATAAGGCCAAAGTGATAACTAAGTAGCTCAGGAGAAAAAACATTGAAATTTTGGGTCCGTAGCCAGGAAACTCCCCAGACCTTAATCCAATTGAGAACTTGTGGCCAATCCTCAAGAGGCAGATGGACAAACAACAACCCACTAATTCTGACAAACTCCAAACTTTGATTATGACAGGATGGGTTGCCATCAGTCAAGATTTGGCCCAGAAGTTGATTGACAGCATCTCAGGGCCAACTGCAGAGTTCTTGAAAAAGAAGGGCCAACACTGCAAATATTGACTCTTCACATAAACAGACTTTGTGAAAACTAATATTCATGTCATTCTCACAACTGTACAGTGGTGACCAGAAAGAATGAGTTTTATTACTGAAAAAAATCATCTCCCTACTCTCTTCCTCTTTCCTGGAATCATCTTTAAACAGAAATCAATTCAAGTTCTCAGATTTTTCCCAAACACTTTCACCCTGAGTGCTAGAATTTTTATATATAGCAATTATATCAGGAACGGCACAAAAGAGGATTTGTAAGCGCATAAAACGAAAGCAAAATCGGTTACGTGTTATTGCTGTGGATGATTGCGATTTAAAAAATAAATAAATAAAATCTGCGGTTAAAATTTCGTCATTCCTCAGAACTAAACATTATGTCATTCTGTTTATCTTTCAAATGTCTGGCAGTTAAGGGATGTTTAACACCCCAAACACACAAACAGACACACACACACACACACACACACACGGTTTGGTAGTTGCTGTTGATCCCACCACATTTGAAAGCAGACTGACTGGTTGGTTTGGTTTGAAGATCCCCTTCCTTCACCTTTCAGTTCCTGGACACAAGTGATATAATCTACCCTAAAATAAATACCTGCAACCACACATATACAGCCCCTCCCTGAGCGTGTCATATTAATAAATCTTATCACACGTTCAATTAGATATACCACATTTTACCCTGTTAACAATCAACATCGGCCTCTGATCGTTCTCAATGTTCTTTTTCTTTATCCTTTATAACTGTTTCAGTCCCTCTTCCTTGATCACAACCATGTGCAACATCTTCCACGAGTAAGCTTTTGAAAATGTGCCTTATACTTTTTCTGAACCTTACAAAATTATAATGATGCTTTATGATGTGATGTTTCAAATCTCTTCTTCATCTGTGTGTTGTATTAAGTATTAAATAGAGGTTTGAGAACAGGCAGAAGCAGGCCCAAAACAGCAACTGCAGAAAGGAGTTAAAACCCGCCATCTTTCTGTGTTTCTTCAGCCCGCCTTTCAGCGTGGTTCACCCGAGTGACTGTAAACACTCTAAAAGTAGCTCTTTTCCAACAAAAAGCCACCTCTTAGTTTGAGAGAAGCCATTAGTGGGAGGAGGCTGTAAGGAAAGCAGCTCCAGCTTGTGTTTCACTACAAGCTGAGACTTGCGCGACTGCTGATATGAAACTAGGAGGAAGCACAGTGTGAGTCCTTGCACTTCTGTCGACTCTGACACACTGCTTCTGTGTTCACTTTAGCTGATTTATATAAATACGCGTGTGCATGTGTGCATTTAAAGACGAGTGCTTCCACAGCACGCTTGTCTGTCACAGTGACTCACTTTGTTCTGTCTCATCTCATTTCTTTTCATGGGAGCTGATCACAGTTGCTGTGTGATCAGAGACACCTCCATCTTCACTACAGAAAACTCAACACGCCACTGTTTACTACTGTCACACCAGCATGTCGGTCATATCCACTCCAAAATGTCTACAGCAGGATTTTCAAGCTTCTTCGGTTCTTTTTCCCAGCGCCAGAGATACTTTGATACTGATACGCTGACATGCAACCAAATGTTTAAAATGACAATTTATCATTTTTTATCCCTTTATCCCATGATCTTCGAGTATTGAGCCAGAATTTGCAGGAGGTACCAGTGAGTAGGGCCAATATTGGCTGATACAGATATTTTGAACCCACGTATATTAATGGCTGCACTGTTTTCTCTGGCTTTTTTGAACCCTTCCTTTATCCTAAAGCAGGGGTCTCATACATATGGCCTGGGGGGGGGGTCAAAATCAGCCTGCCAAATGCTCCAATCTGGCCCCAGTGGACAGCTCTGGAAAATGTGATGAAATGTGATGAAAGGCATATGTTTGGACTAAGTTTTACAGCTTTTACCTATTGTATAATGAGCATCAGGACTTTTTCTCTTATTTTACATGTTTTGTTTCTTACAATTTAAAGCCAGAGAGTTGTGACAGTTCTTTCATTTCCTGCAGCAGCATTTCCTTATTGTGCAGAAAAAACTGATATGTCCTGATGAGACTGGCCTTCTTTTTCCTCATATAAAGATAACTCAAGGATTAAATATGTAGTTCAAATTTTTTACACCAAAAGAAAGACAGTTTCTTATTTAGCTTATTTGCCAAATATTTGCTGTGACAACTCAACAAACTATTAAATAAACACTTATGACCTAACTATGTACATGAAATCATTAATCTCATTAATCTGACACCTCCTTCTGTTTCCTGAAGTGGTTAGGATAATGCACCTTAAAAGCTATTTTCGGCTAATCCCTCATTCATAGAGAGCCATCGCAGCAGGTAACGCTGCATGTTTGTTTTGGCAGACTTTCACACCAGATGCCCTTCCTGACACAACCCCAATGGGATTTCTGTCTCCTCCAGGATGGATGTGTAAGCCACGGCATCAGGATGATGCACCTTGAGACCGTCATGGTAAGAAAGCATTAAATAAACTGGTATTAAATTAAAGAGAAAAAATAAACAGTGTTAGGAGTGTTAGGAGTAAGAAGTTTTGCTACCACGTGCTGCCAGAACAGATTCAATGGCCCTTGACAGCAATCCTATAAATCTCTGGAACAACATTTTTCTACAACAACATCTTGTCACTTTAAAGGAAAATGCCTTCAGCGTCCTGACACATATCACACAAACATCTACAGCTTGCAAACTGTTAGGGCCCAGTTTTACCTGCTTTCTTTTTTTCTCTTGACTGACTCTTAGGGATAAGAGGCAGGACAAGCACCCTCTTAGATTTATAAGAAGGATTCTATAAAGGCCATTTGGTATGTAAGTGACACAAAACATCCCAGATCACAAAGTCTTGTCCATGACCAGGAATCCCCAATATATACTGCAGGAACGCTGTTAAACTGTAGCACACAATCTTCACACTCTCATTTTACTGCTATCACTTCTATCGCTTGACTTCATACTGCTGCTGCCGTGTGCGTGTGTGTGCGTGTGTGTGCATGCGTGCGTGGGTGGGTGGATGGTTCTGTAAACGTGAGCTCCACAGCAGTTACGTAATCCACATTTCTTTTTTAGTGTACATAAACAAAGTTAGAGACCGAAGTGCAGCAAAGTAACGTCACTTGTCTTCACTGTAGCACAGCCGACCCATTTATTCACTTACTCTGAAGAGCAGTCTTTGCTTAGTTTTTGTTGCCAACGGCATTAGCAGGCAACATTTAGAGCACGTGTCTAACCCAGTGTTTCTACTACTTTTAAAAGCTGAAAGATAAAATGCCTGCACAGTACAGCAAATCAGCTTAACCAGCATGCCCCCAAATCTATCCTTATGAATCCACATGATGTCAGAGCGAACACTGAAAACTATTATGTGGATCAGGGCAGTAGGTCAGTGATGAAAACTTGACTGCTTGATAACCACAGAGACCTGCACCTTATATCCTATACTCCGTTTGACCTGGTATGTATCAATAAGAAAATGCCAACCATGAACCCCAGTATGGATAAAGGTAGTCCTGCTTCTCCCCATACTTATCAAGACTCACAATATACACCAAGATCACAGACTGTATTTAGAAGACGGATGCAGCCACCATGACATCAGCCATTGGTTTAGGACCCCACACTGAAAGCTCAATGTTAGCATTTTGGCTGCTGCCATGTTATTTATTTATTTTTAAGTCCTAAGTGATCACATATGAACAAGACAGTGGAGTGCTACTTCATAAGCTAACTGCTTCTATAGCCTGTACACATATATTGCAAAGATACGGAACACTGCTAGTTAGTTCTACATAACATATTAAACCCACACTATAATTTTATTCACAAAGACTTCTGAAAAGCCTGTTCCACTTAGCAAGTCATATTATTGTCCTTTAATGCAGCTACAGAACCGAATTTAAGCCTTACCAGACAGGAAGCTATTAAATATATGTACATATGTTGTACAGAAGTTCATTAAAATGGCACTCGACTCCTTTACTCTCTGACCAGAGTAAACACTTTCCTGATGAGTTTATGGGCTTGGTTGTTGATTTTGGATCATACTGAATAAAGTTCAAGTTTAGATCCAAATTATGATCATTTTTAGAGTCATAAATCAGGATTATTTAGGGTATGCTAATTAGCTAGTTATTTATGAATCACAAGGCATCACCCTAGGTGTATGCAGAGTTCTTTCACAGTCAGCTCCAACCCTTTGTCCTTGTCTAGTATCAAAACATGACAACAATAACAAAAAACTCCGCTCAGGACTTCATAATCAGTCTTCAGTAAGCAACGGGTGGTTGCATGGTGGCTACATCCATCTTTTACATACAGTCTAAGACATGGATAGGTAACTGGTCTGTTAGAGCGCAAACACATTTAAACTTTTAAACTCATGACTCCTATATCAAGCCTTCTTTGTAACAAAGAGCCCTCATATAAAACAACATCTGCTTTTCTTAAAGACCCTTTCCTTCAGCTTTTACAGCGCAAAAATACATCTTTTTTTCTATTGGTTACCTTTATGTTAGAAAACTTTACACACATAACCTTTTGTGTTCTGGTAATTAACGTGATAGGGGATGGGGTTGGAAAGAAAATAGCTATGTTGTGCCTAAAACAGCCCAGACTGAGTGTGTCGGGGTTCAGCCAACTCTCCATACCTGTTTACATCTTGTAATGGATTAAAAGGAAGTAGTGGGGATTTCCACTGAACAGTCGGATCAGTGATAAATGCTCCAGTGCCCACTTTCACTATAGCCCTCCATAAACACAGGGCTTCAGTCATTTGGAAACTTGAAACTTTTCCTATGACTGTTCTCTCAATAATGAACAAATCTCAGGTCACAATGAGGCCAAGCAGGAGGCTAAACACGACTCAGTGGAGGGGTTAAAGTCAACTGTGCATCCGGTTCAGGTGAAGCCAAAGTTCCATCTTGCAAACACCACCAGGGCTGAGGGCTCGGCACACCACCCGTGCAGCTTCGTGAGCAAACGCTCAGTTAGTCCTCGTGGATAACGGAAATGCCAATGTTGTAAATAACGTCCAGCGGTTACTTAAAGGAGTCTCCACGCCGCCGTGACGCGTTTATAGCGGGGAGCAGTTACCGCCCAGCACCGGTGTGCCCCCCTTCTTAAAAGCTAACCGGGATGGGCTGTTGGGGGAGTGCAATACACCAAAGAACAACCTACCTGCTTCCACCGTGTCCGACAGGTCGTGGTTGGCTGCTGTCCGGGGAAACTCCTTCAGTTTTCGGCAGCTGAGGTTGAGGGCGCCGCTGGCCGCTGCCTCCTCCAGTGCCCGCTCCAAGCCCCGGTTGGGAGGCAGGTTGGCGCTGCCGATGTGAGCCTGGACTAACGGAGAAGAACCCAGAGGGGGGCGAGCCGACTCCGGTCCCAACGTCGCCATAATTTTCCGCCTCTCCGCTGCGCGTGTCCGTGTATCGGTTATGTCCGAGAGCGTGCGCGGGGTTGGCTAAGTTCAGGTAAACAGCGGGACACTGACTTCACAGACGTCCGTGGCCGTGCCGCGCGTTCTGAGTTCGTGATTGTCGCCGCCGCGTCTGCCTGGAGGTCTGCGCGTGTCGTCAAGCGTCTCAGTTGGACGGTGCGACATCCGGGGAACAAATTTCAAAATTGTACACCGACCGGGCCAATGTTACGGTGGAATGAAATAATAAATACGAAGCCGTTTCGGGTATAATTTAGATATTCATTTTTTTAAATGTCAAATTAAATATTTCAGACACAAATGTAAAGGTCTTACCATTGAAATGTGGTTATAAATCCAGATACGAGGGGGAATTAATAAACCCTGATTGCAAATGTATAAGTAAAGCACTGATAATGCAATTGTGTAAGTGGTTATGTGGCCTCAACTCTTTTTTTATAATCTATTATATAAAGATGACTGACGATATTCTACTGCGCTACGATTTTTATTTTGAAAACAGTGTTTCCGGTCTCACGCTGCATTTTTTTTTTTACTTACTGCAGCTGAGTGCGGCTGCGCACTAGCTTTTGCGGCCCGTGAAAGGCAGTGAAAATGAAAGTGGGGCTGAAATTTAACGAACAGTGACCTCTGCTGGACAAAAGCGACAAACAACACATTTCGCGCACTGAAGCTTTCTCACAGAGTTTAATCTCACTGGTGTTATAGTTAGTTAACTCAGAAATTTTCGTTTTGCTTTAAAACACAAGGTTTAAAGACTAAAGGGCTGGGTGTCCTATTTTGCAGTTAGGCCTGTGCTTAAGTTATGGTGGTTTCCTTTTGACTAAAGTGGCTGCTGAGACCAAGATATCCAGGTCACACCAATTACCTTTAGCAAGGATATAAGAATAAGTAACTACTAACAATGCAGTGAAAAGTGTATAGAAGATTGTAACTACAGTTCTCTTGTAGTGTAAGTTCTCTCTGTGTAAGTTTTAGATTTAACAATTGGTACAAACCTTCACAATTTTTTCTTCATTTTTAATGTCATATTTACACTATCTGCAACACCACTGCTGCAGTTTGTGAGCAGTAATGTCACCAGTTCCAAATGAACAATAAATGAACCATAAATATACATTTGATCAAATGTTATTGTTTGAGATTAAAGCACGGGAAAGCAGCTCTATGAGAAGAAAGTAACTGATTCGTGCTGCAGGCCAAAAACCCTTATTTACAACCACCCTGTGTACATGAAGCTCGTGCGTGTGTGTGTGTGTGTGTGTGTGTGTGTGTGTGTGTGTGCGCGCATGCGCATGAGTGATAATGAGAGAGTCCCACCGGGAATCAGAAGGAAGTGCTGAGTCAGCTCATTACATAACAAGCTTGCATCAGCAGATGATGCACAGTGCTGACCCCTGATTACACTGAGCACCATCACTTGTTCATACTTACATATTTGTGAGGATCTTTGCTAACCTAACACACAACACATCGTACAGATTAACTCAAACTCAATAGTTATTGCAAATTTTTAGCCAGTTTGCTTTTTGCATGCACGGTTTACCCATATAGAAAAGATATGCATAAATCTTATAAAGTTTGTATCTGTCTTGTGTGAAACTTGTGTGAAAAGCACACAAGACTGAAAACAGATATAAGATCCCTTGAAAAATTGTATAAATGAAACTTGTATGTTTTGGATGCTTCCTAAAACAATATAGGAAAGTAATGCGAAAGTGGCCACTTTCATGAGTAAATCATATAAACTATATGAAGTGGGCCACATCTTATGCATGTCTTTTATAAGTTTTTACTATTTCTTTTCCACATGGGTATAATTACATATGTCCTTTCTTTGTAAAAGTCAAAGCAGAGAAGAGGGGAGTAACACGAAGCAGTGGAAGGAAGAAGTTTAAGAAGCCACTCAAATATTTCTCACAAAAACGTTTTTACCAGTTAGAGCTTTCTTTTCTTTCTGATATCACAATTTTTTGACATAAAGTGATGTCATGTGTGTTAATGAGGTACCAGGATGTAAAAATGTGTGTTTCAGGAAATGTGTAGCTCGTGTTTCCTTTTTTAAGTACTTTTTTTTTACCCCAAAATAGTGGCTATGTTATAAAACCAGCCCCACTCACTGTAAGTCAATTATGTGGTCTTCATAACAATGAAAAAGATCTGATTAAGCCGCAAAATAACAGAGGAAGAGACGACACTGACTCCAGACCAAGTCTCTACTTTCTATGGCATTTTGAATGGCATTATCAAAACATATGTTGTTGTTGTTGTTGTTGACTACAAGGTCTGGTATTCATGTTCACCAGCTAAAAAATGAGGAAGTATACCTAATATGCAATAGTGTACACTTAAAATGAAATTCAAATCATCTCTGGATGTTCATGCTCGAAAGAATGAAGTGCTGCGCTTTAAGATTTCAGTGTTTCTTTCCCAAAAAGATTCAGTCATCTTTCTTTATCTTTTGTTAAAGCAAACAAAAGAGTTGTAATGTTTATTTTATAATCACTAATAAAAACAGCAATATTTACTTACAACATTTACTGAATCATTACATTTAGGCTTGTAG
Organism: Neolamprologus brichardi; assembly: GCF_056152115.1. NCBI lineage: Eukaryota > Metazoa > Chordata > Actinopteri > Cichliformes > Cichlidae > Neolamprologus > Neolamprologus brichardi. The sequence goes on from NC_142119.1 coordinate 11,261,809, forward strand.
TTTAAAATCAGACTTATAAGATAGTTTTCTCAGATGACTCGTCTTACTTTGTCTACTGGATCAAGTTACCCCTTAAAGAGAAGACATGGCAAAGTTGAAATATATTTTATTCATCCCAGAGTTGTAAGGTCTCTTTGTTACAGCAGTTAAAAATTAACTGAAAAAGTCCTGAGCATCACAAAAACATTTAAATCACTTTCCCCCTTCAGAACCTGGTTTGAATTTCACCAGTCGACTTGACCATGTCTAAAGTACTGTGCAAAAGTTCTATGCTATCTCTCATGTTGCTACGAAAATAGGAAAATGTTGCAGCAGTTTACTGAAACATGCAAACCTCCATGGAAATACAGTATATGAAGTGAACACAGACAGACAGACAATTCCTGGTTGCATCCTTTATATCTGAAATACCAATTGTTCTGAAATATCAACCGAATGTCAACTGAAGTTGAGCTATGTCTGGGCTCTGAAATGCTGCCACCTGGAGGTAAAGACTGGAGGTAAGTGTCTCAATCTGATCACATCTCAACAACACCCCCGGCCATTGATACTTGTCTCTGTACTAGAACTTCCTCTTTCACCTCTGCCAGCTGCCAGCTAACATGCCAGCCTTTGCTGAGCACTGAGAAATGTCACGTAAGATATGCTGCTGAACGAAACCTTTGCACTCGCGTCTGTGACGGTCTTTAAATTGAGGAACTTTTGAACACAACATTTAAGACCTCCTATGGGTTTAAAGAAACACTTTTGCTCCTATAATCGATCTGATTATATTTCATTAAATGTTCCTTCATTCTTTAGAATGAAAGAAACAAGAAATATTTGAATTATCTATTATGTGTTATGTATTATGAATGCTCCTAAAATAAAAACATGACTTAATACATAATGAATCAACTCCCTGTTGTTAAATAGTTGAGAAAAAGTCAGCAGCCTGTGTTTTTTTAAGTGGCAGATTACATATTTAGGGTAATTTTGTGGTAAGGTGCTGTGCGGTGTACTGAGAGCTTCTTGGTGTCTCTGTTCTTAGTGAAAAAAAAGCCCAGCACTGACTGCTGAGACACAGAAAATACAAACCTGATTTAAATACAGGAAGTGCTGAAAACCAACCAGCCCTCTTCCTTTCTCTCCAGCTGCCGCAGCTTTTTGAAGACTCGCATTAGTCCTCCCTTCACCAGACTGACAGGTTTCCTCTTCGAGTCACTAACTGGTGAGTAGCCTGAGCTTTGTGTTCTGGTCAGTGCTGCTTCTGCTGTCTGCTTTCCCCCCTCTCTCTGCTTCAAACATGTTGCTTTTTACTTTGACTGAAACAAAAAAGGGACATATTTTAGACATTATCACTTACAATTAGAATCTACTTCTGCATTCATACAGGAAGCTCTGTTTGCTGATTAAAGCGAAGCAGCTCCTTGAAGATATATGAGCGATATATAAGAGAGATTAATCAGCAGGGCTCATGTAGAAACTGCTTTCTGTGTCACGTTGAGAGTAATACATTTGTATTTGCACTGAAATATCTTTGGCTGTTTTCTTCCCTTTTTAAAAAAAAATCTCAAATCTTTGAAATTCACTTCTTAGATTTGTTTGGGGATACATTTGGTTGTATATGTGTGTTATGAGGATACAGAGGGTGGACTATAAAATAACTGTAGTTTTAGTTGGATGTGAGGTCTGTTTATGACGTTGAAGGCTGTTCAGTGCTACATTTTCTCATTTAATTTAGTTCTTTTGTGTTTTACGCTGATTTCTCATCTTTGATTAAACATTCCAGCTTTATTCAGATTCAAAGACGGTGACATTCGGTTCACAACACTTCAAATTCAAATTCAAATTCAAATTTTATTTGTCACACACACACAACCATACACAGTATGACATGGGGGTGAAATGCTTGTAGCTGTACAATGCCCGACCATTAAATGACAGAAAAAAGTTTTACAGTATTTACAATTTACTACAAAATTTACAAATTAACTTAGGAATTTACAGTAAAAAAAAAAAAAAAAAAAAGTGCAAATAGCAGAAAGAGATTATCAAGATTATGAATTATAGGATTATAAGAAGAGTGTGGTGGTGCGTGTGGTGATGTGATGTGTGTGAGAGTCCAGTCTTATAGTGATGTGTGTGGGAGAGTCCAGTCCTACACCTGGTTCAGGGTCCGAATAGCCTGGGGGAAGAAGCTCCTCCTCATTCTCTCTGTTTTGTTTTGTTTTTCAGTAACAATGTAACCACTTGTGACACCTCAGTTTGATCGTCATAGATCATGCTTTAGCCTAACATCCCCCTCTAGCAGGCCTTGTCATTTATTCCCAGGTAGAGGTAAAAAAAAAAGTAAAAAAGCAGAAGTTGGCCATCAGGGTGCCCTAAACTCAGGACCAATAAGCTACAGTGATGTCAGGAAAGTTCTTATCTTTTTAAATCACCAACTAACCTCTGCATTATGTTAGGCAGAACTGACTACATGTAAGTCATGAAAAAAACAACAACAAAGTTGTAGTTATCTGGTTGTATTGACAGCAGCTGAAACTAAAGACATGTCCTGGATATTTTTATTTTGTTTTAGTTGCGTTTATGAGTGTTCCAGTTTTTTTTTATTTGAATTCAAACAATAAAATAATTTTTTAAACATCATTAATTTAACACGTTTCTCAGTTTTACCTTTCACTGTCAGGTCTTTACAATAACCTTTATGTAGACTGATATGCTTCGTAGTTCTAATGTTTTGTCTTGCGTACAGGATAGTGCTAATTCTCACAGAGTGATGTGTCCGACACCCATATTTTTATCAGAGTCACACCCACACTGCACAGGCTGGGTTATTTTACAAAGCATGAAAGCTTAGATCTTAGATCTTTCTGCACATGGTTGTTGGAGTTTCTCGGCTGAGACTGTTCTAATTCTGGATGAACTAAAGACTTTGCTAGCATGTATTAGCTTTTATGAAGTATTGGCCACAGTAGCTGTTTTCCAGGAGAGTTTGTGAGATCTTGGAAAGCAACGGAAATAACTGATTGAGGTTCAGCCCCATCTTCTGTAACCTAAAAGACACCCATGTTCTGGTTCAGTTTTAGAAACGATCATTATAAAAACACCCAAATACCTCTGAACGATGGTTATACATAAACACTCTGCTATTCTCATTATTTTAGTATGACGTTTTCTGTTTTTAATACACTGAATTCCTCCATTTGAATTCATAAGGCTCGTATGAACTTTTAAAAACATGTTATTTTTTACAAGGATCTTCTTCATTAGAGTAGTTGTGCAGCAAAACAAGTCATTAAGAATAGTGTATATCAGGGGTAGGCAACTCCAGGCCTCAAGTGCCGGTGTCCTGCACGTTTTAGACATCACCCTGTGTCAACACACCTGAATCAAATCATTAGTTCATTCCCAGGCCTCTGGAGAACTTCAAGACATGTTGAGAAGGTAATTTAGCCATTTGAATCAGCTGTTTGGATCAAGGACACATCTAAATCCTGCAGGACACCGGCACTCGAGGCCTGGAGTTGCCTACCCCTGGTGTATATAAACACATGCATCACTTAACTCTGTTCACTCTTTACATAAATGCTTAAATCACCTTTGCAAACAGTTATCAGCATCTGTGGATGTAGTAATATTTATAACTTGCCAGTTAAAAGAATGGAGAACATCCAGAGAAGTTGATGGCACAGGCAAACAGTTGCTCTACTTTGAGCTAATGACATAATTCAGCTACACACTCTGTGCAGTTGTGACTTGCACAAGTAAAAAGTCTGTGATGCCACATTTCCTGGGAAATGCATGCATTGCTCCACACTGGGAACTTGGAACTATACAGAGATGACAGTGTATTTGTAATTGTTTAAAATTTGAAAAATCTTTAACTCTCCCCTGAGATACCTTCACACTTTAAAATTTGCATTATGATAAAGATTTAGGTTATAATTTTGCATATCCTTTCATAATGGATATGTATATTTATTTATTTTCATTCTCATCAGTTCCAAATTGTGGCAGAACTAATAAACCTTCCCAACATTTTCAGCAGCTTAATAACTTACACAATATTACAGAACATTTAATACTTTCTGATCTTGTACAACCATTAGTCAATACCACAACTGGTACTTGTGTTGCCTCTGCACTGAAAGCAGCAGGAAGTTTGCTTCAAAGTTATTGAGAAACAATGCCTCTCTTTTTCTGCGCAGATGGGAAGCCACAGCACCATGTCCTCCTCTCTGTATAGTTCCAAGTATGTCAGCTGGCATGTGGACATAGTGGAGTCAAAAACCCCTGCAATGGCATCTACAGGTAAGATCCAGCACATATTTGTAAACCTTCTGTTCTAGGCATCTTGAAAGACTGGTATCACTGCCACCACACAGGAAACACCAGAGAGTTGCTGAAACATGTATCGCAAAGCTTTAGTTTAAAACGGCTAGGCTTTTAGCATGAAATTATCTGGACATATCTTTTCCAGAACAGTCTCTGTTTCTGGTTCCAGCTCCAAAAATCTACGTGCAATTAAAACGAAGAATGCCTTTGGAATACATATTGATCAGGCCTAACTTTTTCTTTGCTGTCTCCCTTGTTTTACTTTGCTACCAAACACAACAGTCAGCTGCTATGGATTCTAACCCACTTCTCCTTCTGTCACCACCAGAAACTGACAGAGCAGAAGCAAATTCATCATCTTCCCATCACCACCAGCAGGCAAAAGTCAATTGCCTCAAAGATTTTAAATCTTTCCTTGACTCCAAGTCAGACAGACTCAGTCACAGCAGTGAGGGTTTGGGTGATGAGTGTAAGAAAGGCAACATAGATACTGACATCCAGAGCAAAGAGGAACTTTCTCTTTTGGATCCAGGGGATAAAAAATTCCACCTTCCCCGGAGCAGTCCGGTCATTTCCAGACGCAGCAGGCCCATCTCCTGGCACGGAGGAGTAAATGATACATCTAGTCCCAGGTAACCACTATATACTGTGTACTATATGTTCAAAGCATTACAAAACATTGCAGCAATATCATTATTACAAATGATTGGATAACAAATAAAAAAAAATGACCAAGAAACACAGATCTACATGTGTCATAGATGGAATATACACCTAATTATATAAGAAATAATAACAAAGTGCGGTGAGATACACCTATCAGCTAAAGCATCTGTTGTAGCTGAGCAGTGTGTAGAGTGATCAGAGTGCAGTGTGCTTTTAAAAAAACACAATGCCTCCTCAAACATATTGAAACTGTCTCCCACATTCTGAGTGACTCTCATTTTTAAAGGGCAACACTGCAAGATAGATACGTTTCTAAAGTCTTGTTGTTCATTGGGGGTGAAGAAACCAGGGAAGGGTTTCATGAGTAAAAAAAGACGAAGCCTAAACGATTATATTACGTTTCTAAAGGTGCTTTTTAGGTGATGCTTTTCTAAAATAAGCTGTAAGCTGTGATGATGGGTAAACCAGTAACTATCGTATCAAACTTGAAGTAAGAGTTGTGCATGAGTCATTCAGTCTTTTCTCTTGAGTGCTACAGTTCATGAATGACTTTTACCATTAGCTGTTTGGAATCCACACAAAGCAACAACTTTGTCCACTTGACGAAGCTGCATACTACATGATTTTACTGCTACAATTCAGTACGCATAGGTAAACTGTAGGTGGCATAAAACATGTTAACACATTTATTATTCAGATACTTAGGACCAGGAGTTAAAATGGGATTCAGCTGGTGGGGGAACCCTATAATTGGGTGTAGTGGTGCTGTGCTGTTATTCTGATATTTTCTGTTCTTTGGGCTAACTCAATTTAAATAAGACATAAGCAGAGAGCTAAAAGGCTGATTTCCAGACCTCTAGATCAGCCCAGAGTATGGTATGGCCCCGGGCTCCACCTGGCTCATTTGGTTGCCCCTACCAGTGTGAGGTCAATTGGAAATTGGGATTTAAGCATAATATAGATAGATATACACCCATTTTGTCCCATTTCAGCCAGCAAACAGTCCTTACATTTTGTGGGAAATCACAATAGAACTTTGTTTCTTTTGCTGTGAAGATGTTATGAAAAAAACAAAACATTTATGTTTTTAGCATTTATGTCTGCAAGTAAATGCCACTTTGAGTTTGCTGGCCCTGAAAGATGTCAGAAAGACTGATGCAGAATATAGAGCAGGGGTCTGAAACTTGCGGCCTAGAGTCCACTTGTGGCCCACGTCACACCTACTTGAGGCCTGTATATTGACGTGAAGAAATAATACAATTTGGCTCTTAAAGTTACCTTTTTTTTTTTAGGGAAGATTTGTTTGTTGTTGACTGCAATGTTAAAATAAGTCATTTAACAAGCAAAAAGTTATTTAATATGAAGGCAATATGAACAGAGTAAAAACATGTTGAGGGATTGAGTTTAGTGAGAGTTATTTATTTTCACTAGCAGTCAAAAACTAATGTGTACACTTATGTCTGCATTCTTATCATAGCTGAAGTGCTGCCACGTGTCTGGTCAGAAACAGTTTACCGATTTGTTTCTTTGGTAGTTCAATGAAAGGCTTCAGTTAGTTAAGAGTCACAAAAAAATGTCTTCCTGTTTGTAGTTTTGTCTTGTAATACAATATTTGAAATTATTAAAAAAAAAAAAAAAACAACACTAGATTTTCAGAAATATTTGTGGGTGTTTTCTTATTTGTTTTTTGTACTTCTTGAACACTACAGTGGCCCTCACATGAAATGACAGTAGCAGCAGTGGCCTACAGCTCATTTAAGTTTGAGACCCCCTGATGCAGAGTTTTTAACACACAGTCTTCTAAGTATTTATTTACTGTAGTCACAGGTAAAGCCATGTGTGTGGTGGAGCAGATCACTATGTTTAAGGATTGAGAAATACAAGAACTCGACATCTGAACCTTTGCTAGCAAAGCTACAAAAGCAACAAGCCCTTCTCTTTTTTTCTTTAACAGTCTTTAATCATCCAGTTTTTTATTTTTACTTCCAACAAAATCGCTAAAACAGTAATTCATACTCTGATGGTGAGTTTATCAGTGAATGTTTGGTGAATTCTTTTGCACCTGAGAGGAAAGGAGCAATTAAGAATATGCCACTCTCCAAGCAAGATCAAGAGTCTTTCAACACCTTTGCAGGAAATCTGGATTTTCAGTTGAAAAGTGGACAGCGGAGCTATTAGGAATGTGTTGAGTGAAAGGCATGATTGGAGAGGCTAGCTCTGCAATGGGACAAACAGGCTGATGTTACAAACTATGGCTGTTCAAATCTGCTTTTGAAGCAGATGCAAAATGAAATTAACCCAAAACAGGAACTGGTATTTTTGAACTGCGTTATACAGCAGGACGTGCAGTGTAAGTCAGTGCTAAAAATGAATCAGGTTTCTGATGCTGTAACTAAAATAGTCAATTCCATCAGGGCAGGAGCATTGAATCACCGACAGTTTGTTGCACTTTTGTAGGCACATCAGACTGAACATGGTGACATAGGTTCCCACACAGCTGGGGGAGGTGGCTCAGCGTAGGCAAAGTGCTAAAAACAGAGCAGAAATTTTGTGACAAGGACATTCCAGAGCTCTCATATGCACAATGGAAAGCAAATCTTGCATTTGCTGTTGATGTGACTTTCCTTTGCATTTTCAAAACTGCAAATGATGTAATTAAACTATAAACAGAAAATCTGGAAATTTTACAAAACACACTTTGTCCGCAATTGTTTGTGGGAATGTTGATTATATAGTGATACAATGTTGGCATGTGCTTATTTCACATTTGCATTGACCAATTGTAACATCTACTCTTAACAGACAGTGGCCATTTATAGAGATAATATTAATATTGAGCAGAACTGAGTTCAGCTTATTGATGCAGTTTAACACAACAGTCCCACTTTCTCACGTGGCCCCTTGGGAAATTTAACGGTCCATCCCAGTCCTACACAATATGACGCTAGTAGCAAAGGTAGAAATTGGTGAGTGAATCTAATCAGCATCACCTCCCTCATTTAAAATAATACCTAACACGTGCACCACAGCCTGTCCTGCACCAGTCCAACATAGTGCATCACTGGAACCTCCACAGCGGTACACCTAACTAACCTGTTCTGCCTCTTCTACACTTCACTAAACTGTCTATATTGCATACTTTTATGCATCCTTTCGCAAAAAATTAGTACACTTCAGTTAGTTTCGCAAGATGCTTCACAAAAAGGTATCATTAGTCATGTATAGATCTGATAACTATAAAATGAATTAAAGGAGAGTTAGAGTTAAGTTTTCAGTTTATATGGCTGCACCCTTATTTCCCACAGGGTCTCCACAGTGGATGGATCTGCATGTTTGATTTGGCCCTTCCTGATGTAATCCTTTGATTTGTGATAAGCAGTAGGAATACACAAACTTGGGCTCGCTTGAGTCTTTGTTTTTGCTTCCTCCTGGTCTCAAAGCTTTCCCATGTCAGGTGAATCTGTTAATAACTACACCAAAGGTACATTTATGTAAAAAAGTGTTTTTTGACCTATGGAGACATTATTCACCGTATATGTATCTAGGTAATATGCAGATTCACTTATTGTCTACACTAAGCTAATAAATGGGGAAAAGAAACAAATAACCTTAAAGTCACAACTTTGCCTTTTTTTGGTGGAGTCGAACTCAGAGAAAAGGAAATGCAGCTTCACTGAGTTCCAGATGTAACGCGAACTAAAGCACACGGCAATTTTACAAAATATGTATTGCTCTAAATAAGACACGGTGCTGTGTGAATGCCTTCCTGCCGAAACCAAAAGATGGTCACTAGACTGCTCAGTACGCACAACAGTTCCTAGTTATCGGGATAGAAAAAGGGAACAGACAAGTGAAAGAAGCCTCATGAAAAACACAACCTTGCATTCCTCAGTGAGCAGGCTGGGAAAATTTCCTTCATATGAATGAGTATTTTTGTCCTTTAGTTTGTGTGTTTATTTTTTTTAAATCACACACATGAAAAGTGCAGGCCCTCTCTTAGCATTTCACCAGCTGTCCCACATTGTCTCACAGACACACACTCTTTGCCCCACATTTAGTTGTTGCTTTGTGGTCACCTCATACCTAATAGTGAATAGGAATATAGGACAGTCTGCTTACCACAGTGTTACTCTAGCACCACTTGATGGCGCTAAGGCTTTAGAGACTTCAGTTACTGTGGGATAACTGGCTGCTCGAGGTAAAGTAACACAATAAAACTAATAAGCTCATGTTAACACTACACAGTATGCTGCATATGTAAACAACAAGCTTTACTTCTTGTGAATAATTGCAGCAGGAGCCAGTGTTTACTGCTTAGGACTCACAGTGTTTGACATTTGAGATACTTTATGGTAAATGTCATGAAAGTTGTGTGGTTGCCAAGAGCCTATGAGCAAACAGGAACTGAAATGAGTAAATAAAGAGACCTTTTTTTTAAATTTCTGCAGCTATGGTTTTACACCTCAAAGTAAAAAGAAGAAACAGGATATTCCTCATGTTTCTGTTGAAAATACAGTGAACATACTATTTTCACTGCTCGCACTAACTACTAACAACTCATTACTTGTTAAAGTGATGAGTAAACATTTGATGCCACTCAGCTGCTTGTCAGGTGATGCACAATATGTGCTTTTTTATGGTTAACATTTAATTTGGTGTTTATTTCTTGGATGATTTTCACTTGCATTGTTTTGAAACTTCTCCATCTAAAGTGAAATGTTTCTCCTGTTAGCTCGGACCCATCATCTCCTGTCTTTGGTTCACCGTCTCTGGGTCTCCAGGAGTGGTTGACATCCAGCAGTGGGGAGGATCTGGAATCCAAACCGAGCTCTTATCAGTTATCATTCGCAGTGGAGATGGCTAAAAAGCAAAGCTCTACCTCTATCTCATCAAATCTGAAACGGCTTCTGACTCCCAGCCTCCACCTTCCCTACAGTGGACAGCAGGGATTCGCTGAGGAGCATAAAAGGCGGACCCAAAGTAGTTGCATTCCCAACAACACACCAGGTAAAATTAAAAATAAAAGCATTACTGGGGTTTACTGATTTTTGTTTTGTATTTTTCAGCTGTGTCAAGTAGTAAAGGGTGGCTGGCAGTTTTATTGTGCCTATAAGGAGACTAACCATGTCCAAAAACACACTAACTCTATGATTTCATTCCTGGTTTTGAGCTGCAGATTTTCTTTAATAAGGGAAAAGATTATTTAGGATGGCGTCTTTCAAATGTACCACAAACACTTCTGAATCTCAGCGTGATGAAGTTAAGAGACATAAAAGTTGACGGCAACAACACATAAAAATCCAGACGTCACACTGTACTTGTAAGGTGTAAAAGTAAAAAAAAAAAAAAAAGAATAAGAGAAAGTTCTGTGAGGAGAAGGACATCAGAAAGAAGCTGGATTCAAGGGATGAGTGTAAACTCAGGGATTCAGGGAAAATGTATACGATAAATAGGGAATATTTTGAACTGTGAAACATGTAAAGCTACTCCAGGCTTTGACTGTAGGCCTTTGTACACATTTATATTGCCAAATTTTCCTTTGGCATAATCTTGAGAAAACTTTTTAGTGTTTTATGAATACCCACGTATATACCCTCGATAAAGCCCAAGTATAAAAATATAGAACTGAGCAGACACTAACAGTGATGCACTGAGTGCAAATATGAACCTGACGTTAGCAACACTGAAAACATATAAATGTTAAAAAGGCTAGAAACCCAGTCCGTTTATTTATGTGTGTGTGTGTTTGTGTTTCATCAGGATGCGCTACCTCAACACAACAAAGCAAAGAAAGAAGCAGCAGCGATATCCCAGCATCCTCTGCAGAGATCTACAAGACCAGTTGTGAACTGGAAAAGGTACATTACATTTCCCCCCCAACAGTCTTTCACAGTTTTTATTTATTTTGCAATGAAATTAATAAAAGTAAATATAAAAAAAAGCTAATGACACACCCCTTTATTTTTCTATTGTAAAACAAGCTGCTTATTTTAAAAATTATTGGCTGAGTCATACAACTGCAAATTATAAGCTACAGATATATGAAATTAAAGGTGGTAGAATAATGTCCCATTATTAAACATATTAGCAAGTGCTTAATTTATCATTTATATATCAATAATCATCCTTAGCATGCCATTAATAAACACATATCTTTATCCATCTGTTACTATTAGACCATGTAAATGTAAATCTAAGACACTGAACTTTTTTTTTTTTTACCTTATTGAATTACTTATGAATTACTTCATTTTATGCCTTTAATCGGGTTACTATAGTGTTTGGCATTAAATATAGAAATGTGAAATCAGAGCCAGATTTGTGCCAGCAGACAGGTGCCAAATGCTCTCAGCAGCGTCTCACCAGTGTCTGTCTGTGTGCAGGAAAATGCTCATTTTATTGTGGTGGACATGGTGCTGGAGATGCTCGAAAATGCAAAATGGACTCTTAGCTTAGATCAGTGGCGTTCCACGATGGACACAAACTGCCTGATGTGCAAGGAAAGACATAAAAGCCTTGCACAGGAGAGTTCGCCACAGAAGCAGACATTTAGATTACACAGGCATAAAGTAAAGTACAGCAGAGTTGATCCTAGACGAGAGAGATACAAGCGAAGACATCTTGATGAAGACATGAAGATGTCACACAGAGAAACACACCCATGTGTAGAGCAGCAAACACAGGACAAAGCAGAGGAGGAAGCAGGGAAGGATGAGCCTAAACATCAAATGAAAACTCTGTCTGTGCTCTCCACTGACAGCGGATTCGAAGGTAAGAAATTCTATTTTTAATGAAACACACATTCCTTAAATAGTTCCTTATCAAACACATTGTTTTGACCAGGAATGGGTCGTCCTACATCTTCCTTTGTCCGGATAATGTTTTTAGACAAAAAGCCAGACTAAAAAGCCATAGGATGACTAATTTCTTACTGCAATTTATTCAACCAAATTTCATAGAAATCAGCCTAAATGCTGTGAAGATGGTATCAACAGGTTGATTGTTCCTTTCCACCAATCTTCCATCTGAGTCAAAAGTAACAAAGAACTCATATAAACATGCTTTGATCAGCAGAAAGTGCTTTCTTACTGTGAACATATTTGCACAGACAAACAGCTAACTGCTGCGCTCACACCCACACTAATACTCATGAAACTAAAACACTTTTTTTTTAACTGAAGAACCTTTGAATAAACTTTGTGGAGTTTTTTGTGATTCCCTTTGTTTTTAAAGATCACCTTGCCCAGTTTTAGCATTTATTACATCCTTTGCAGTCTCTGTTTATATTCTCTGCGTGATTGTGGTTTCCTCTTTTGTATTCCCATTCTGCTCCCTCCATTTAATATCTGCATTTTAGCCTCTGTCCCTTTGTCAAGTTTGCAGGTCTTATTCTGGTTGCTATGGGTTTGTTTGTTTGTGTGTGTGTGTGTCTTTTATTTTGATAGTCTCATGTCTGATGTGCTTTGAACAGAGTTTTACTTCCCCGTCTTGTTCCAGCTGTCTTCCCCGGTGTTTCCCATCTCCCGAATTACCCAGAATTTTTGTTTATGTCTCCCTCATGTTGTGTGCTCAGTGTGGTTCTTAGTTCCTTGTATTCCTGGCCTCTGCCCTTACATTATTAGCAACGTATGACAGTTAAAGCTCTTTTATAAGAAATGCCCCATTGTCTGTAAACCAACTCTCATTTCAAATGGACTGAGGCTAAGTGAAAAACTGTTCTGTGGTCAGACAAATGTGAAATTATTTTTTTAAATCATGGACACCATGTTCTCCAGACCATTTCCAATTATTATTGGAAATGGTCATAAATGATGGTGTTTTATATTCCATATAAAAAAAGTGAAGTATCTATATTTTATCTGCGCTTGGAAGTTTGAAGCCTACAGTATTTGTTTCCCCCCTAGTGTTCACTGACTTTATATCAGGAACTGATTGTTTTAAATGTTGTTTTTTTTCTATGACACTTATCAACACATATACATTATTATATCAACTAAATATAGAAATTATTTTCTTAATATTGGATTAAATGAGTATAAACATAATCATCATATTATGTGTTTCCGTTTCAGACTGTGGAGTTGATCATACACTAACTCAGAGAGAGTCTCTAAAAAAGTAAGAAAACCTGTTCCTTTCAGTAAACATGCATTTTAATAATGTAAGTGTTTGTTCTTTTAAATCTGACTAAATCTATGATGTCCATGGTGCAGTGCTGAGCAGCTAGCCCAGCAGCTGGTGTTGGATTTCAAAAAAGGTTGGCTCCCTTCTACTGAGCTTCAGCGTGGCCGGCAAAGCCTTCGCAGCTCGCTTCAGGAGGTGAGAACAGCAACCACAAATCAACTATGACTATAACACTTTCTCAACTTGGTATTTTAATGCAAGATAAATATATAATAAGATACACTGTTGCTGGGACTGGACTCCAGAAATGACCACAAGTATCCTCTGTTCCTTCTGTTCATACCAGCTGCCGGGTACAGAAAATGTGGCGGTGAGCAGCGGTAGCCTGACAGAAGAGATCCGACAGCGTACCAGGATGAGAGGATCCCTGAGCTGGGCACCACCACGTTTCCAGATCATCTTCACGGTCCAGCCAACGCACAGGTCTCATTTATATGTGATGACACAATAGCGCAGTGGAAAAATGGTTCATTTCTGATGCTATAAATGATTGTGTATTTAGAGCTGAATGTGTGTGGGTTTCTTTTCTTTGTTCAGACGAAGCGAGGTAGTGGCTTCGCAACACTTCCTGTGTGCAGGTTGTGGGACCGAGGTAGAGCCCAGTGAGTACTGCATTACATAATATGAATTGCAGAGGATTTTTGTTTTAGTTTTTATTTGAACATTACATTCGCATTCATAAAAACATTTTTAATCCCTCCACAGGAGAATAAACTATAGTCAGAAAATGCTTCCATTACCAAAAAGCAGAGAGATTTATAAATCATGCACTTCACTAATACAACTGTATTCAGCATTTTTGTCTAAAACTCAAAGTCATTCTGTGAAATGTAACTTTGTCATTTCTTAAAAAGGAATAAATAAATGTAAAAAACTGTTCTCCACTGAAAACATTGTTGTCTATAGTAATCAAGGTTGAGTACCAGTAAATACCAAACACAGGCCTCAGCCATGTCTTCACAATGTAACAAGCAGCAAAACCAAATATAAGACTCTCTGTCTCCCACCAGGGTACATCAAGAAACTGCGATACTGTGAATACCTCGGCAGGTGTGGAAACTAACATGTTATTACCCAAATATTAAAAACACCGTGAGCTATGTTTTCCTGCAATCAGATATTAAACCATATATATTTAAATAATGAAGTTATTACAAATGAATCATTGATCTGTTGTTATTCATTTTTGCAGATATTTCTGTGACTGCTGTCACAGCGGCTCAGAGGCTGTGATTCCGGGTCGAGTACTGTCCTGCTGGGATTTTGGCAGGTGATCAAATCAGACAACATATAGTAACTGTTAATATATGTTAAATGTATAGTTAATTCATATAGAAAACTGAAATGATTAAAGGTCTTGTAAATGTAAATGACTTCTAAATAACTTGCAGTGCACTTCTAAACCTTGTAACATCATCACAACTCACAATAATCCTGATATTTCAGGTACCCTGTGAGTGATTTCTCCAAACAGCTGCTGGATTCAGTGTGGCAGCAGCCTCTGTTTGACCTGACCTGTGTTGGTAAAAATCTGTACAGTAAAGTGAAAGAACTGGACAGGTTTAGGGTGAGTTAATGACTAAAGTATTACTGTTGTGCTTACCGTGATCATAGATGCCCGAAAGCAATCATTCACATTTAAAAACATATAGATAGCCATCGGAAGAATCCTGGCGTTTTATTTATTCTTTTACTGGATTTAGTAAGTAGTCTGTAGAATTAGATTTCAAAGCCGATACTGAAATTCAATGACAAACTATTAGGTTGTTTTCATTTATTTTTGTATTCCTTTTGTTTTAACATGTCCCTCTATCCTCCCATCAGGAGGTGCAGGATCAGCTGCTGGGCATCAAGAAGCTGCTAAAAGCCTGCAGATTATCAGAAAGGTAACATTTGGAGATAATACAAAGTTGATATATATTGTATCTAATGTATAAACAGCTCATGTCCTTGTTTTATAAAACAAAGACATTACTTCATTTACAGGTTTGGCAGTGGATCAAAATGTGTTTTTCATTAAATTTGCTGAGTATTTTTTTTATGTTTCTATCACATATTAAAGAACTATTACAAGGATTTCTTAAGTTTCAAAAACCTTTTGATGGTAAATAAATAGAGTTTGGCCATGACTGTATGCTAGGTATAAGATTTACTAGTTCACCTCGTTCATAGAGTGAATAAAATGCCACTGGGACACAAACTTCAAAACTGAGCAGTATATTTTGATCAGAGTAAAGAGTAATATCTCTAACTACTTCCTATTACAAGTTTAATTTAATGTTTATATGAATAAATATATTCATATAAACATGTAACTGTACTATATTATCATATATCATATTTGTGAGTATTTTACACTGAATTACCTGCAGTAACGTTTGTTATTGAAAATAACAATTGAAAATTATTTTTCTATAGCGCATAGCTAATGAGAAGCTTGAAAGGATGTGTGTATGTAACTGTGTTGTGCCAAAACAACCCCAATCCACAAAAGACCCCACAGGACCTACAGCAGATGTGAGGGACCTCCAGCCTTTAAGGGCCGGCGTTCTGCAGGTTTTAGATGTAGATCCTTAAATTGCTAAATTACCTCCTCAACATGTCTTGAAGTTCTCCAGAGGCCTGATAACAAACTAATCATTTGATTCAGGTGTGTTGACCCAGGATGCTATCTAAAACCTGCAGGACACCGGCCCCTGAGACCTGGAGTTCCCCACCCCTGACCCACAGAATGTGCCCTAACCATGAAATCTATCTGTCCTAACAGGCCCTTAAAAAGCTTTTAACCTGAGGTCACTGCAATTATATACTAATCCCTCAGAAATGAACAAAATATTTGAATTCACCTACAGTTTTTAACAAGTAACCTGTGTTGCTAACTCATTAGTAACTTCTTAGTAACCTAATCTGCCCTGTGTTTGTGTCCTAGTGTGCTGGCTGAGCTGGAGCATCTTCCTGCTCATCTGAGGGAGCAGTCAAACCTCTTCTCCATGGATGACCTACAGAAGGTGAAGAAGGGTCAGCTGGTTCCACAGGCCAAAGCAGTGCTGCAGTCTGCCATTACTCATGTGGAAAACTGTGAGGTCAGTCATTCTGAACCAGATGGCTCCTGGCCTCTTTAATGTTATTTATTAGCTAGAAAGTACAGACAGTACATTTCTACCTAAGGACAGTATTATTTTCCAGTGCTGATGATTTGCATTTGGTAATTAAATATTATTGCCGCTTACCTAAATTAAAAGCATTTCTAATTTTAAATTTCTTTTAAAGTTAGGGATTGTAGATCTCAGGCCCATTCACCTGACTTAATATGTAAACGATGACTTAAAGAAATAGCTTTTCACGACTCCTATCCCTGTGCCCGTTTAAACAAGTACGCAACATTTCAGGCAATATTTCAGTTAAATACAGCCAGGAATACAACACGTTTAGAGAAGGAAAACGTGTGAATGTTTGCATGAAATTAAATCATTTTGACTTTCTTCTCTCACTTCTTTCACACAGCTGTGTCTTGCCCGAGGTTTTATCTGTGAGTTTTGCAGAGAGAAAGACATCATCTTTCCTTTTCAGACAGACATATGTAAACGCTGTCCAGGTGAGCATAGACAAAGCGAGATGCAGTCTGTGTTCCTCTATAGACTAAAACCAGGATTGATTTTGTACAACTTCATAATATTCTTCTGACAACCCCCCCACAAATATAACAAGTAATATGCTGCCACTGGGTTTATATGCAGAATACATAAAATCTATGAATATCTTCTGTCTTTCACAGAGTGCAAAGCCTGCTTTCACAAAAAGTGTTTTGTGGTGAAAAGGTGTCCAAAATGTGCACGGATCCAGTCTCGGAAAGACCGTCGGATCCATGAAGAGTGACACCTGAAGCAGCAGCAGCAGCAGTTCTGTGTTGCAGTGGTTCATTTAACACTTTTTAGCTGCATTTTCTTTTCTGTAACTTCACATAAAAACACTTTTAATATGTCAGTAAGTTTCTGCTCTCTCATCCTGCTTATCTCTTACTACTTAAACCACACTGTTAAACATGCATATTCCTTTACATGACTTAATATTTCCTATGGAAATTTGATCGGCACGAGAGTGATTGTACCTCAAAAAACAAGATAAAGCACTTAAATTATGCAAAACTGTTTTTCCCACTTTTGGCAGGTTAAATGTACTTTTCAGTGT